>NC_142805.1:26120781-26253281 GCF_049724085.1 Artemia sp. Qi Xiang Cuo
TTTTGTTTGGCATCTCTGTGCCAATGCATTTCAAATTATTTGGAAACCTTTTCGCGCGCTAAGATCAATACGTCTGCTCGGAAACGATTCTCTTGTTAGAAACAACAAATTAATTTCCCTTTCGTGAATCTATTCTCTATAGAACAACAAATTAATTCCCCTTTTGTGCCAATCAATCAATCATGACATCATGTGTGATCTAACTGTTTCTCGGTGACAATTCTCTTTGGAAATGCAAGGACATTAATTAACTTGACGTCATCTGTCAGACATTAATTAACTGTTTCCGGGAACCTCATAACATCTGGCTCGAATAACAATAACAAATACTATTTCCGGATCATAACATCTGCCTCAAACAGGAAGGAAATGTCATTAACTTTGTTTCGAACGACAACAACATCTGGCTCGAATAACAATAACAAATTGGATCATAACATCTGCCTCGAACAGGAAGGAAGTGTCATTAACTTTGCTTCGAACGACAACAACATTGACCACATTAACCACGTGTTCTCTCTAATGACTCTGTTCAAAACAACAACAACATTGACCTTGGTATTTTGCCTCGGAAATAATAACAACATTGACCTTGTCATTTGTTGAGAGCGTGCCAAAAACACACCTGGAGAAAGAGGTCATTGACTTATTACGCAATCATTCTCACTAATGACTCTGTTCAAAACAACAACAACATTGACCTTGGCATTTTGCCTCGGAAACGATAACAACAACCTTGACATTCGCTAAGAGCGTGCCAAAAACACACCTGGAGAAAGAGGTCATTGACCCCATTACGCAATCATTCTCCCTAATGACTCTATGCCCATATATGGACTCCTGTCAGTATTCTATGCCCATATAAGGACTCCTGTCAGTATTAAACTAAATTGTAGGTGGCAGCAGGGGTGAGCGACACGATCAATAGGGTCATCTCTACTCACGCCTACAAGAATATGCTCAAAAGTGTAATAGATTTGAACTATACATTCAACTATACATTCACACCTACAATAATATTCTCAAAAGTGTAATAGATTTGAACTATACATTCAACTATACATTCACGCCTACAAGAATATGCTCAAAAGTGTAATAGATTTGAACCCTAAATTCAACTGTACATTCAACCCTACTCTTTAGTTTACGAGATTTGCGAATTTTTTGCGAAAAGATATTTGCGTAAAGGTATTGCGATGGTTAAGAATGCCTCACGGGTAATTAAAGAATGGGATGCTTGCATCAACAATACAAAGAATAAGCTCAGATACTTAATAGATTTGACGCTTACAAGAGACATTGCTAGAAAGTATTCAATAGCTTAATTGAAAAGTAACGATAGAATGACATTGTGACTTGACCTAGCTTTACCTCGCCGATGGAGTCTGTATAATACATAAGTAACGTTTGAAAAGTATTGTCAATTTAAAAAGAAGCAATCGGAGATGTTTGATTAACCTTTGCAAAAAAAAAGGGTAATGGGATTTGTGAATTGGAGGAGATGCCATGATTATGTACTGTATAATACACAAGTGATGTTTTGGAGCGTATTGTCAATTTAACGAGAAAATGATTGAAAAGTGTTTTGAGGGAGACGGGTTGCATGGAGGGTTGAGTTGCATGAGAGTTCAGTTAAAGGGGGTACAGTTACACGGGGATTTTGGTTATACAGGGGTTCAGTTACAAGGGGGTTCAGTTGCAAGGGGGTTGAGTTAAATGGGGCTTGATTTCCACGAGAGTACAAGAAAATGACTGAAAAGTGTTTTGAGGGAGATGGGTTGCATGGAGGGTTGAGTTGCATGAGAGTTCAGTTAAAGGAAGTACAGTTACACGGGGGTTTCGGTTATACAGGGGTTCAGTTACAAGAGGGTTCAGTTGCAAGGGGGTTGAGTTAAATGGGGATTGAGGTCCACGAGAGTACGAGAAAATGACTGAAAAGTGTTTTGAGGGAGATGGGTTGCATGGGGGGGTTGAATTGCATGAGAGTTCAGTTAAAGGGGGTACAGTTACACGGGGGTTTCGGTTATACAGGGGTTCAGTTACAAGGGGGTTCAGTTGCACGGGGGTTGAGTTAAATGGGGATTGAGTTCCACGAGAGTAGTGCTTTGTCGTTGTTTAGCTTGTCACAGTTTTAAAAGAGCTTTACGGGAATTGAGAGACTCAGTTGCCTAATTCCGTGTGATTTTTCTTTACTTGATGGTCATTAAAAACGAAATTTTTGTGTTAAATAAGTAGTTTTTGTATCTTTTAAAAGAGCTTTAAGGGGTTTGAGAGACTCAGTTGCCTGATTCCGTGTGGTTTTTCTTTACTTGGTGATCATTAAAAACGAAATTTTTGTGTTAAATAAGTAGTTTTTGTATGTTTTAAAAGAGCTTTACAGGGTTTGAGAGACTCAGTTGCCTAATTCCGTGTGGCTTTCCTTTACTTGGTGGTCATTAACAACGAAATTTTTGTGTTAAATAAGTAGTTTTTGTATCTTTTAAAAGAGCTTTAAGGGGTTTGAGAGACTCAGTTGCCTGCTTCCGTGTGGTTTTTCTTTACTTAGTGGTCATTAAAAACGAAATTTTTGTGTTAAATAAGTAGTTTTTGTATATTTTAAAAGAGCTTTAAGGGGTTTGAGAGACTCAGTTGCCTGATTCCGTGTGGTGGTTATACAGGGGTTCAGTTACAAGGGGATTCAGTTGCACGGGGGTTGAGTTAAATGGGGATTGAGTTCCACGAGAGTACGAGAAAATGACTGAAAAGTGTTTTGCGGGAGATGGGTTGCATGTAGGATTGAGTTGCATGAGAGTTCAGTTAAAGGGGGTATAGTTACACGGGGGTTTCGGTTATACAGGGGTTCAGTTACAAGGGGGTTCAGTTGCACGGGGGTTGAGTTAAATTGGGATTGAGTTCCACGAGAGTAATGATTTGTCGTAGTTTAGCTTGTCACAGTTTTAAAAGAGCTTTACGGGGATTGAGAGACAGTTGCCTAATTCCGTGTGATTTTTCTTTACTTGATGGTCATTAAAATCGAAATTTTTGTGTTAAATAAGTAGTTTTTGTATCTTTTAAAAGAGCTTTAAGGGGTTTGAGAGACTCAGTTGACTGATTCCATGTGGTTTTTCTTAACGAGGGGGTCATTAAAATATAAATTTTTGTGTTAAATAAGTATAATCTGTAACAATTAATATAGCATTACAGGGATTGAGAGAATCAGTTGCCTCATTCAATGTGGTTTTACTTTAATTGGTGGTCATTAAAAAAGATATTTTTGTGTTAAATAAGTAGTTTTTGTATCTTTTAAAAGAGCTTTACGGGGATTGAGAGACTCAGTTGCCGGATTCCGTGTGATTTTTCTTCTTTTCGGTAAAGACACTCGATATCCTAAAAGTATCTAGTTCACTTTTTTTAAACTTCGAAATTTTTCAACTTTATTAATTTTTTTCTTTTTGTACATAACTTAAAATGTCAAAATGTGCTTACTGATCTAACAATTGAGCTCTTTGATTGGTCAGAGACACGATGTGACTTCACCACCGGTATTCTATGACCGGTTATTGACACTATCTAATCGATTGCATGTATTAAATCAGTATTTCTTAAGCAGTCGAACGATAAACAAATTAGTAATATCTTTGAAAAAAAAAAGTGAAGATGGAACATTTTAATAAAGTTTGTTTACATAAAAAGGTTATTGTATCTTTGAATGCTGACAAAGAGAGGTATTTAAACTTTGAAACAAGTACAGGTGGTAGCACTATTGGAAATGTATGCATGCATTGTCATGACAGTAAGGAATTAAATTTCTTTGGAATACCGAAAAAATTCAACTCTTATGTTGGTGGTTATGCAAGATTGGGATCTCCAGAGATGATTGCACTCAAAGAGAATGCCAACATAAAAATAATCATTGATGATAGAGGACAACTCCTTGCTACTGTTGCAGGTAACAAATTACCTACCGATGCATCCAATCGTCACCTTTCGGGTATTAGCATTCAAAGGAAGATCAATAAAAGAAAGGCCTACTCTTCTACTAATATCGTAAACCATATCTTGTCTACGTGCCGAGACTGTTACCTGTGTAAAAATAAAGTGATAATAGACAGTGAAATTGCCAGAAAAATAAAAAGGGCATTGTCAGAAAATATCACGATGGAATATAAAGATGAATCGTTGAAAAACAAAGCACCAGCAAACGTTACTGAGATTGATCAAACAGTCATTGAACCAAATAATACCAAAGACGAAAAGCATATTGAGCCTGTTGATGAGACACCAGTAAAAATTGTGTATGACTCAAAATGGAATAATGATTATTCTACTGATTACGAACTAAGAGAAGACAATAGCTATAATATCAAGAGAGAACATGGTGAACTATTTTATTGATCAGATTCAAAATGTCCAAGGTTGATCATTGATATTAATTATGTATCATAATATATTTTTGTATTAATATTCTACATAGCATTATTTCATTCAAAATATATTATGCATTACATTGTTATGTGCTTATTATTTTTAGAGTACGCTAGCATATCAAACGTTTAGAATGTCTAATAAAACGTCGGAGATGTAAGAAAAGGAATTTGCATACATCTATTGTCAGACACATGGGAACAAATTCTTTCTTGAACTCGCCTCCTGGATAAATAAAAAAAGACATTTCATTCAAGAAATTTATGACGAAACTCTAAGTAAGCAACAAACTCTTTCTTGAAGTTACCTCATGGATACACAATGCAGAAATTTCATTTAAGGAATTATCAAAAATTGTAAGTAAGTAACAATTTCTTTCAAAAATATGTTAATACGTTTAAGCAATAAATATCTTGAAGCTTAACCCGTCTTTATTCTTCAGTATAGTTTTATTCATTTCATTAAATTATGAAGAAATTGTAAGTAAGTAAGTAACAATAGCTTTCTTGAATTCGCTTCCTGGACACAATACAGATATTTAATTCAAGAAATCATAATAAAATCGCAAGTAAGTAATAAAGTCTTTATTGTTTTCACCTATTGGATACACAATACTGAAATTTCATTCATGAAATTATGAAGGAATTGTAAATAGGTAACACACTCATGTTACCTCATGGATACACAATGCAGAAATTTCATTTAAGAAATTATCAAAAATTTTAAGTAAGTAGCAAATTCTTTCTTGAGTTCACCTCCTGGGTAAATAAAAAGACAGTTCATTAAAGAAATTATGAAAAAATTGTAAGTAAGTAGCAAATTCTTTCTTGAATTCACCTGCTGGATAAACAAAAAAGACATTTCTTTCGAGAAATTATGACAAAATTCCAAGTAAGTAACAAACTCTTTATTGTTTTCATGACTTAGATACACTATGTAGAAATTTAATTCAATAAATTATAAAAAAATTCTCAGTAAGTAACAATTTATTTCTTGAAGTCAACTATGGTATACACAATACTTAAAATTTTTTTAATAAATTATTAAAAAAAAAAAATTTATTTATTGAAGTCAACTCTTGGATACACAATACGGAAATTTCATTCAAGAAATTATGAAAATATTTGTAAGTAAGTAACAAACTCTTTTTGTTTTCACCTCTTGGATATACAGTACAGATACTTCATTCAAGAAATTATGAAAAAACCGCAAGTAAGTAACTTTTTTTTTCTCTTTATCAAAAACAATTTTCACTTAGCTACACGATGTAGAAATTTAATTCAAGAAATTAGAAAAAAATTCTCAGTAAGTAACAATTTCTTTCTTGAAGTCAACTCATGGATACACAATATGGAAATTTCATTCAAGAATTTCATGACTTAGATACACGATGTAGAAATTTGATTCAAGAAATTATGAAAAAATTCTCAGTAAGTAACAATTTCTTTCTTGACGCAATACAGAAATTTTCATTCAAGAAATTATGAAAAAATTGTAACTAAGTATTGATTTCACCTCTTGGATATACAGTACAGATACTTCATTCAAGAAATTATGAAAAAATCGCAAGTAAATAACTTTTTTTTTCTCTTTATCACAAACAATTTTTACTTAGCTAAAGAATGTAGAAATTTAATTCAATAAATTATTTAAAATTTCTCAGTAAGTAACAATTTCTTTCTTGAAGTCAACTCTTGGATATGCAATACGGAAATTTCATTCAAGAAATTATGAAAATATTTTAACTAAGTAGCAAATTCTTTCTTGAATTTACCTGTTGGACCAACAAAAAAGACATTTCGTTCAAGAAATTATGACAAAATTCTAAGTAAGTAACAAACTCTTTATTGTTTTCACGAGTTAGATATACGACGTAGAAATTAAATTCAAGAAATTATGAAAAAATTCTCAGTCTAAGTAGCAAATTATTTCTTGAATTCACCTGTTGGATAAACAAAAAAACATTTCGTTCAAGAAATTATGACAAAATTCTAAGTAAGTAACAAACTTTATTTTTTTCACGAGTTATATATACGACTTATAAATTTTATTAAAGAAATTATTAAAAAATCTTCAGTATACGACTAATATTCTTTATTTACTTAACCATTTTTATGAACAAAAAAAAAACACAAAAGTCATGTCTTTCAAGAAATTATGAAAAAATGTTAAGTAATTACAAAAAATTATTTTTTTAAAGAGTTATGTATAATATGTAGAAATTAAATTCATGAAATTATGAAAAAATTCTGAGTAAGTAACAAATTCTTTCTTGAAGTCACCTCTATGATACACAATACAGAAATTTCATTAAAGAAATTATGAAAAAATTGTAAGTAAGTAGCAAACTCTTTATTAATTTCACCTCTTGGATATACAGTACAGATACTTCATTCAAGAAATTATAAAAAAATCGCAAGTAAGTAGCTTTTTTTCTCTTTATCACAAACAATTTTCACTTAGCTACACGATATAGAAATTTAATTCAAGAAATTATGAAAAAATTCTCAGTAAGTAACAATTTCTTTCTTGAAGTCAACTCTTGGATACACACAATACGGAAATTGCATTCAAGAAATTATAAAAAATATTTGTAAGTAAGTAACAAGCTCTTTATTGATTTCACCTCTTGAATATACAGTACAGATACTTCATTCAAGAAAGGTGATTAAACACATTTTGAAACTAAATGCTATTTGTATGCCTTTCCTTGGCACCTTTCCAAACGAGCGTGGATTCCCCACTGCTTCCTACACATTGCAAAAAAGTGAGCAGTACGAAAACTCCACGTGTTCAACCAGACGGGTTTTTTAGGGACCAATCAGGAGAGATATGCAAAGTCGACATAGCTTTATTTCATTTTTTTTAAGGTACATTTACACGCGGTTACGGGCGCGCCCGTTACCTCGGCTAAAGGAACCTAAAAAAAAAATTAAATAAAGCTGTCGACTTTGCATATCTCTCCGGATTGGTCCCTAAAAAACCAGTCTGGTTGAAAACGTGGAGTTTTCGTACTGCTCACTTTTTTGCAATGTGTAGGAACCAGTGGGGAATCCCCGCTCGTTTGAAAAGGTGCCAAGGAAAGGCATACAAATAGCATGTAGTTTCAAAACGTCTTTAATCACGTTTCTTGAATGAAGTATCTGTACTGTATATTCAAGAGTTGAAATCAATAAAGAGCTTGTTACTTACTTACAAATATTTTTTATAATTTCTTGAATGAAATTTCCGTATTGTGTGTATCCAAGAGTTGACTTCAAGAAAGAAATTGTTACTTACTGATAATTTTTTCATAATTTATTGAATTAAATTTCTACATCGCGTAGCTAAGTGAAATTTGTTTGTGATAAAGAGAAAAAAAAGCTACTTATTTGCAATTTTTTCCTAATTTCTTGAATGAAGTATCTGTACTGTATATCCAAGAGGTGAAATTAATAAAGAGTTTGTTACTTACTTACAAATATTTTCATAATTTCTTGAATGAAATTTCCGTATTGTGTATCCAAGAGTTGACTTCAAGAAAGAAATGGTTACTTACTGAGATTTTTTTCATAATTTCATGAATTTAATTTCTACATCGTATATCTAACTCGTGAAAACAATAAAGTTTGTTACTTACTTAGAATTTTGTCATAATTTCTTGAACGAAATGTCTTTTTTTTTTTTTTTTTTTTTTTACAAAAGGTGAATTAAATAAATAATTTGTTACTTATAATGAGAATTTTTTAATAATTTATTGAATTTAATTTATACGTCGTATATATAAATCGTTAAAAAAATAAATTTTGTTACTTACTTAGAATTTTGTCATAATTTCTTGAACGAAATGTTTTTTTGTTTATCCAACAGGTTAATTAAAGAAAGAATTTGCTACTTAGACATAGAATTTTTCCATTATTTCTTGATTTTAATTTTTACGTCGTATATCTAACTTGTGAAAACAATAAAGAGTTTGTTACTTAATTAGAATTTCTTCATAATTTCTTGAACGAAATGTCTTTTTTGTTTGTCCAACAGGTGAATTCATGAGAGAATTTTCTACTTAGTTACAATTTTTTCATAATTTCTTGAATGAAATTTCCGTATTGAGTATCCAAGAGTTGACTTCAAGAAAGAAATTTTTACTTACTGAGAATTTTTCAATTATTTCTTGAATTAAATTTCTACATCATTTAGCTAAGTGAAAATTGTTTGTGATATAGAAAAAGAAAGTTACTTACTTGCGATTTTTTCATAATTTCTTGAATGAAGTATCTGTACTGTATATCCAAAAGGTGAAATCAATAAAGATTTTTTTACTTACTTACAAACATTTTCATAATTTCTTGAATGAAATTTCCGTATTGTGTATCTAAGAGATGACTTCAAGAAAGAAATTGTTACTTACTAAGAATTTTTTCATAATTTCTTGAATCAAATTTTTACATCGTGTATCTAAGTCATGAAATTCTTGAGTGAAATTTCCGTATTGTGTATCTATGAGTTGACTTCAAGAAAGAAACTGTTACTTACTGAGTATTTTTTCCTAATTTCTTGAATTAAATTTCTACATAGTGTATCTAAGTGAAAATTGTTTTTGATAAAGAGAAAAAAAAATTAATTAGTTGTGGTTTTTTCATAATTTATTGAATTAAGTATCTGTACTGTATATCCAAGAGGTGAAAAAAAAAAGAGTTTGTTAATTAATTGCAAATATTTTATTAATTTATTTAATTAAATTTCTGTATTGTGTATCCAATAGTTGACTTCAATAAAGAAATTGTTTTTTTTTTCATAATTTATTAAAATAAATTTCCGTATTGTGTATCCTAGAGTTGACCTCAAGAAAGAAATTGTTACTTACTGAGAATTTTTTCATAATTTCTTGAATTAAATTTCTACAACGTGTATCTAAGTTATGAAAACAATAAAGAGTTTGTTACTTACTTGGAATTTTGTCATAATTTCTCGAACGAAATGTCTTTTTTGTTTATCCAGCAGGTGAATTCAATAAAGAATTTGCTACTTACTTACAATTTTTTCATAATTTCTTTAATGAACTGTCTTTTCTATTTACCCAGGAGGCGAATTCAAGAAATAATTTGCTACTTACTTAAAATTTTTGATAATTTCTTAAATGAAATTTCTGTATTGTGTATCCATGAGGTAACATGAGTGTGTTACCTATTTACAATTCCTTCATAATTTCTTGAATGAAATTTCAGTATTGTGTATCCAATAGGTGAAAAGAATAAAGACTTTATTACTTACTTGCGATTTTATTATGATTTCTTGAATTAAATATCTATATTGTGTCCAGGAAGAGAATTCAAGAAAGCTCTTGTTACTTACTTACAATTTCTTCATAATTTAATGAAATGAATAAAACTATTCTAACGAATAAAGACGGGTTAAGCTTAAAGATATTTATTGCTTAAACGTATTAACATATTTTTGAAAGACTTTGTTACTTACTTACAATTTTTGATAATTTCTTAAATGAAATTTCTGCATTGTGTATCCATGAGGTAACTTCAAGAAAGAGTTTATTGCTTACTTAGAGTTTCGTCATAATTTCTTGAATGAAATGTCTTTTTTTATTTATCCAGGAGGCGAGTTCAAGAAAGAATTTGTTCCCATGTGTCTGACAATAGATGTATGCAAATTCCTTTTCTTACATCTCCGACGTTTTATTAGACATTCTAAACGTTTGATATGCTAGCTTACTCTAAAAATAATGAAAACATGACAATGTAATGCATAATATATTTTTAATGAAATAATGCTATGTTGAATATTAATAAAAAAATATATTATGATACACTATTAATATAAATGATCAACTTTGGACATTTTGAATCTGTTCCATAATATAGTTCACCATGTTCTCTCTTCATATTATAGCTATTGTATTCACTTTGTTCATAATTAGTAGAACAACCATTATTATATATTGAGTCATACACAATTTTTACTGGTGTCTCATCAACAGGCTCAATAAGCTTTTCGTCTTTGGTATTATTTGGTTCAATGACTGTTTGATCAATGGCAGTAACGTTTGCTGGTGCTTTGTTTTTCATCGATTCATCTTTATATTCCATCGTGATATTTTCTGACAATGCCCTTTTTATTTTTCTGGCAATTTCACTCTCTATTATCACATTATTTTTTACACAGGTAACAGTTTCGGCACGTAGACAAGATATGGTTTAAAATATTAGTATAATAGCATGCCTTTCTTTTATTGATTTTCCTTTGAATGATAATACCCGAAAGTTGAAGATTGGATGTACCGGTAGGTAATGTGTTACCTGCAAAAGTAACAAGGAGTTGTCCTCTATCATCAATGATTATTTTTGTGTTGGCATTCTCTTTGAGTGCAATCATCTCTGGAGATTTCAATCTCGCATAACCACCAACATAAGAGTTGAATTTTTTCGGTATTCCAAAGAAATTTAATTCCTTACTGTCATGACAATGCATGCATACATTTCCAATAGTGCTACAACCTGTAATTGTTTCAAAGTTTAAATACTTCTCTTTGTCAGCATTCAATGCTACAATAACCTTGTTATGTAAACACACTTTATAAAAATGTTCCATCTTCACTTTTTTTTAAAGATATGACTTATGTTTTTATCATACCACTGCGTAAAAAATACTGATTTAATAAATACAGTGGATAAGGTAGTGTGAATAACTGGTCATAGCATACCTGAGGGGAAGTCACATCGATTCTCTGACCAACCACAGAGCATAAGAGTTAGAGCTGTAAGCATATTTCGACATTGTAAGTTATGTACAAAAAGAAAAAAATTAATAAAGTTCAAAAATTTCGAAGTTTTAAAAAAGTTTGAATTAAACACTCTTAGGATATCGAATGTCTTTACTGAAAACAAGAAAAATCACACGGAATCCGGCAACTGAGTCTCTCAATCCCCGTAAAGCTCTTTTAAAAGATACAAAAACTACTTATTTAACACAAAAATTTCGTTTTTAATGACCACCAAGTAAAGGAAAGCCACACGGAATTAGGCAACTGAGTCTCTCAAACCCTTTAAATCTCTTTTAAAAGATACAAAAACTACTTATTTAACACAAAAATTTCGTTTTTAATGACCACCAATTTAAGAAAAACCACACGGAATCAGGCAACTGAGTCTCTCAAACCCCTTAAAGCTCTTTTAAAAGATACAAAAACTACTTATTTAACACAAAAATTTCGTTTTTAATGACCATCAAGTAAAAAAAAATCACACGGAATTAGGCAACTGAGTCTCTCAATTCCCGTAAAGCTCTTTTAAAACTGTGACAAGCTAAACCACGACAAAGCACTACTCTCGTGGAACTCAATCCCCATTTAACTCAACCCCCGTGCAACTGAACCCCCTTGTAACTGAACCCCTGTATAACCGAAACCCCCGTGTAACTGTACCCCCTTTAACTGAACTCTCATGCAATTCAACCCCCCCCCCCATGCAACCCATCTCCCTCAAAACACTTTTCAGTCATTTTCTCGTACTCTCGTGGAACTCAATCCCCATTTAACTCAACCCCCTTGCAACTGAACCCTCTTGTAACTGAACCCCTGTATAATCGAAACCCCCGTGTAACTGTACCACCTTTAACTGAACTCTCATGCAACTCAACCCTCCATGCAACACATCTCCCTCAAAACACTTTTCAGTCATTTTCTCGTACTCTCGTGGAACACAATCCCCATTTAACTCAACCCCCGTGCAACTGAACCCTCTTGTAACTGAACCCCTGTATAACCAAAATCCCCGTGTAACTGTACCACCTTTAACTGAACTCTCATGCAACTGAACCCTCCATGCAACCCATCTCCCTCAAAACACTTTTCAGTCATTTTCTCGTTAAATTGACAATACGCTCCAAAACATCACTTGTGTTTTATACAGTACATAATCATGGCATCTCCTCCAATTCACAAATCCCATTACCCTTTTTTGTGCAAAGGTTAATCAAACATCTACGAGTGCTTATTTTAAAATTGACAATACTGTTAAAACGTTACATATGTCTTATACAGACCCCATCGGCGAGGTAAAGCTAGGTCAAGTCACAATGTCAATCTATCGTTACTTTTCAATTAAGCTATTGAATACTTTCTAGCAATGTCTCTTGTAAGCGTCAAATCTATTAAGTATCTGAGCTTATTCTTTGTATTGTTGATGCAAGCATCCCATTCTTTAATTACCCGTGAGGCATTCTTAACCATCGCAATACCTTTACGCAAATATCTTTTCGCAAAAAATTCGCAAATCTCGTAAACTAAAGAGTAGGGTTGAATGTACGGTTGAATTTAGGGTTCAAATCTATTACACTTTTGAGCATATTCTTGTAGGCGTGAATGTATAGTTGAATGTATAGTTCAAATCTATTACACTTTTAACCATATTCTTCTAGGTGTGAATGTATAGTTGAATGTATAGTTCAAACCTTTAACACTATGTAGCATATTCCTGTAGGTATGAATGTATAGTTGAATGCATAGTTCAAATTTTTAACACTATTGAGCATATTCTTATAGGCATGAATGTATAGTTGAATGTATAGTTCAAATCAACAGCAATTTCAATGTATATTTTCATGTATATTTATAATCAATAGTGAAATTCAATGTATATTTTCTTGTATATTTTCAATCTATTATACCCTTACTACTTGTAAGTAAGGAGCGACCCGGCTCAATGGTAACCCAAACTGTAGAAAACGGTATTTTGATACAAATAGACACATCAAAAGAATCAGATTTTAATGCTGATTTAAAATATATAAGTTTCATCAAGTTTAGTCCTAATCATCAAAAGTTACGTGCTTGAGAAAATTTGACCGATTTTCGAAAAAAGGGGGGAAAACCCTCTAAAAGCTATAGAAACTTAATGAAAATCACACCATCATATTCAGCGTATCAGATAACTCTACTGTAGAGGTTTCAAGATTTTATCTGAAAAATTTTGGAATTTTGTATTTTTTTTTTGCAAGAAGAAAGATAAAAGATGCGTCTTTATTCTTTATTTATTTTTTTTTTTTTCCCAGGGGTGATCGTATCGACCCAGTGGTCCTAGAATATCGTGGGAGGGCTCATTGGAATGGAAATTAAAAGCTCTAGCGCCCTTTTTAAGTGACCAAAAAAAATGGAGGGCAACTAGGCCCCCTCTCACGCTCATTTTTTCCCCAAAGTCACCCGATCAAAATTTTGAGATAGCTATTTTGTTCAGCATGATCGAAAATATTATAAGCATTTCTTTTAGGATGACTTAGTCCTCCGAAGTTCCCGGGGGGAGGGCTGAAAGTTATGAACTTTACCCCATGTTAATATATAGTATTGGTTATTGGGAAGTATACAGACGTTTTCAGGGGAGATTTTTCCTGGTAGTGGGGGGGGGGCCGGGGGTTATGTGGGAGGATCTTTCCATGAAGGTAGTTTTCATGGGGGAGGGACATTGCTATGAAGGGGGCGCCGGACTTCCCAGCATTATTTAAAAAAGATCAGAAATTAAATATAAAAAAACAAGTTTTTCAACTGCAACAGCAGCAACTTCAAAACTTTAATTGAACAGAAATCACTAAGTATATGATTGGGTTCACCCCCTAGTCAATATCTCGCTCTTTAAGCCAAAGATTTTTTAGTACTTTCATAAGAGCTATTTATTCTAATTAACGGCCTTTGTGATTAAGCGGTCATTTTTAAAGAATTGGAACAAAATCCAAACTTTCGCTTAAAGAGCGAGGTATTGACTAGGGGGCAAACCCCCTAATGTATGTATTAAAAATATATGAATATAGAAGTTCGTTACGTAAGTTAATTCGCAAGTTACGTATATTTATTACTAATAAAAACGTTCGTAAATAAAATGAAACAAGTTTCGAGAAAGCCATTTAACCAAATAAAAGTAAATTAATATGAAAATTTTGTTTTAATTATTCATGTACGATGAGCCAAGATCAAAACCTGCATTTATGCAAAAACGTTCAAAAATTAAATAAAAAAAAACAAGTTTTTTTTAACTGAAAGTAAGGAACGACGTTAAAAATTAAAACGAACCGAAATTATTCCTTATATGAAAGGGGCTGTCCCCTCCTCAACGCCTCGCTCTTTACTCTAAAGTTCGACTTTCTCACAACTCTATTTTTTTAAACAATAAAAAACTTTAGCGTAAAGAGCGAGGCGTTGAGGAGGGGACAGCCCCTTTCATATAAGGTATAATTTCTGTTCGTTTTAAGTTTTAATGTCGCTTCTTACTTTCAGTTAAAAAAACTTTTTTTTTATATTTAATTTTTGAACGTTTTTACATAAATGCAGTTTTTGATCTTGGCTCACCGTACATGATAATTAAACTGTAAGTAAGTAAAACTGTAAGTAAGGAGCGACCCGGCTCAATGGTAACCGAAACTCTAAAAAAACAGAATTTTGATACCAATAAATACATCAAAAGAATCAGATTTTAATTCTGATTTCAAATATATAAGTTTCATCGAGTTTAATCTTACCTATCAAAAGTTACGCGCCTGAGAAAATTTGGCAATTTTCGAAAAAAGGGGGAAATACCCCCTAAAAGTTATAGAACCTTAATGAAAATCACACCATCATATTCAGCGTATCAGAGAACCCTGCTGTAGAGGTTTCAAGCTCCTATCTGCAAAAATGTGGAATTTTCCATTTTTTGCCGGAAGAAAGATCACGGATGCGTGTTTATTCGTTTTGTTTTTTTGTTTGTTTGTTTTTTCTTTTCCCCAGGGGTGATCGTATTGACCCGGTGGTCCTAGAATATCGTGGGAGGGCTCATTGGAACGGAAATTTAGAGTTCTAGTGCTCTTTTTAAGTGACAAAAAAGGAGGGCAACTAGGCCCCCTCCCACGCTCATTTTTTCCCAAAGTCACCCGATCAAAATTTTGAGATAGCCATTTTGTTCAGCATGGTCGAAAATGTTATAACTATGTCTTTTAGGATGACTTAATCCCTCGAAGCCCCCAGGAGGAGGGCTGAAGGTTATGAATTTTACCCAATGTTAACATATATTATTGATTATTGGGACCCGGCTCAATGGTAACTGAAACTCTAGAAAACGGTATGTTGATACAAATGGATGCATCAAAAGAATTGGATTTTAATGCTGATTTCAAATATATAAGTTTCATCAAGTTTAATCCTACCCATCAAAAGTTACGCGCCTGAGAAAATTTGGTTGATTTTTGAAAAAAAGGGGAAAGACCCCCTAAAAGTCATAGAAAAGTCAAAGAAAGATCACGGGTGCGTGTTTATTTGTTTTTTTTTTCCCAGGGGTGATCGTATCGACCCAGTGGTCCTAGAATATCGTGGGAGGGCTCCTTGGAATGGAAATTAAAAGTTCTAGTGCCCTTTTTAAGTGACCAAAAAAATGGAGGGTCACTAGGCCCCCTCCCACGCTCATTTTTTCCCAAAGTCACCTGATCAAAATTTTGAGATAGCCATTTTGTTCAGCATGTTCGAAAATATTGTAAGTATGTCTTTTAGGATGACATAATCCCCCGAAGTTCCCGGGAGGAGGGCTGAAAGTTATGAAGTTTACCCAATGTTAAAATATAGTATTGGTTATTGGGAAGTATACAGTACAGACGTTTTTAGGGGAGATATTTCCTGGTAGTGGGGGGGGGGGGGGGGGTCGGGGGTTATGTAGGAGGATTTTTCCATGAAGGAATTTTTCATCGGGGATGGGACATTGCTATGAAGGGGACGCCGGACTTCCCAGTATTATTTAAAAAAAGATCAGAAATTAAATATAAAAAAACAAGATTTTCAACTGCAACAGCAGCACCATCAAAACTTTAAACGAACAGAAAATATTACATATAAGTAGAGGTGACCCTAAAGCCCCCATTGCTCACCCCTGCTGCCACCTACAACTTTTTTTACATAATTTATTCAAGGATTATCGATCGAGTCTAATGTGGGTGTGTCAAGGTCAATCGATCTGTTGTTGTTTGGCCACGTGCGAATGACATGAGGGATGATTTACATAATCGATGGGGGAATTATTGATTCACGAGCGTGGGGAATTATGAAACAATATGGTCATAGAGTCCCTAGGGGGAAAAGATTACGTAATCGCTCAATGACCTCTTTTTCCAAGGTCGATTTATTTGATGTTTTTCTCGGCTAGCCTGCCCTGTGAACTTGATTTACATAATCGCTAGGGGAAATTATTGATTCACGAAGGTGACATTAAGAAACAAACTTGGATTCATTGTTATTTGTCTAGCCTGGTCTGAGAACTTGATTTACATAATCATGAGGGTAAATTATTGATACACGAAGAGGGAAATTAAGAAACAAAATTGGCTTCATTTTTGTTTGGCTATCCTGTCCTGGGAACTTGATTTAAATAATCGCTAGGGGAAATTATTGATTCGCGAAGGGGAGAATTAGGAAACATTAAGGCTTCTTTAATCTTAGGTCTGAGGGATTTATTTATTATTGTTGTTTTTGGACAAGTGCATGCGATGGGTGAATGTCAAGGTGCCCAGGAACAGGAAACAGTTAGATCACATGGTTCCTTCTCAACCAATCAACGAGTCGGATACATCCTCCTTCTCAGCCAATCAGAGACGTGCTCACATATGATTTTCCCTTTACATAACAATTCACCATTGAGATTTCGTATATAACGGGCATGCAACGTGATTCAATTATCAGAAAGTATTTTGACGCTGTGTAAACAACAATGGATAATTTTGATTAACTTTAAGTATTGGCAGCAAAAATTAGAATTTTTTTTTATTTTTTAATTTTTTATTTTACAAAATAATTTTTTTGCGTTTTTACACCAATAATTTTTTGGGTTAAACCCCCCCCCCCCTTTGAACACGTCACTATAGGCTGTTTATACTCGATAAAAGGCGTAAAATACGCTCTTTTTTCGTTACGTAAACCCCATCCTTCCTTCCCCCTCTGTTTACGACCATAATTCTGTTTTTGATAAATTCCGTATCTTATCTAAAAGCAAAGTCCTTATCTAAAAGTCCATATATGAGGTCATTGACCCCATTACGCAATCATTCTCCCTACTGACTCTATGCCCATATATGGACTCCTGTCAGTATTCTATGCCCATATAAGGACTCCTGTCAGTATTAAACTAAATTGTAGGTGGCAGCAGGGGTGAGCGACACGATCAATAGGGTCATCTCTACTGGCGTGAATGTATAGTTGAATGTATAGTTCAAATCTATTACACTTTTGAGCATATTCTTGTAGGCGTGAATGTATAGTTGAATGTATAGTTCAAATCAACAGCAATTTCAATGTATATTTTCATGTATATTTATGATCAATAGTGAAATTCAATGTTTATTTTCTTGTATATTTTCAATCTATTATACCCTTACTACTCTTACAGTTCGTTACCACGAACTGTTTGATAAGGAGAATCAAGTTTTCCGGTATAACTCTGTTATAATTTATAATAGACATATTTCTAACACAGTACCCGCAGAAGGAGCAAGAATACAAAAAGAATTTAGGCAGGGGCCTTCTTTTTCCCGGAAGTGTCATCCTTTCCGAATTTTACAAAGTTTTCCATATATTTTTCTTCCTTTAAAGGGAAAGAAAAGCAGGGTTTCAATGTAGACGGGGGTAATTACCACCCAAGATTTTGAAAAACACCTTTTTTGGATATTTTAATTGAAAAATTTATTTTTTGGTGTTTTCATTAAGAAAAATCGAATTAAACAATAAAAAAGGCCAACTCTAGATTTCAAGAAATACATTTCACCCAAAATTTTCGGTATTTGTGCCCCAGGAGAGGAGTACAAATAACTGGCCTGGCACCCTCTATTAGCGGGTCGCCCTCACGTAGTTATTTGTGAAATTTATTAAAATTACTTCATAAGCATGGCATAAATTAGGATTCCAAAAAATCCGCGATTTAATTCTCTTTTGGCATTCTATTCCTTAAAAAATAAAAATAAAAAACCACAATTTTCAAAACAAAAACCTGTATTTTCATCTTCTATTTCTTCTTGATCGCACAGAAATACATTTAAAAAAAAAGAAGAATAATAAGGTTTAGACCTGGAGCCTAAAAATTAAAAACTGGGATTTGTCCCATTATTTTGTAATAGTATATCATTTAAAGTGACTAAAAACAAAAATATAGCACCCCTCAAGAACCATAATAAAATTTTGGTTGATACGGTATACTAGCCCTATTCAATATCCAAATTATGACAATTCAATGTAAAAAAAAAAAAAAAAATTATTGTGGGCGGAATGCACACGCAGGTGCGGGGCCTTCGGTTGAAATGGGTATTGTCCAAAGATTAATTCCGTGTAATGGTCAAATAAAGATTTACAACCGCTTCAGGATCAAAGTGACAATATTTGATCGAAGTGATTTTTAAAATATTAGGGGGCAATTTTGCAGTTTTCTCAGTTTTTCAATAAAAACTTCTTCAAAAAGGCATTTTACAATTAAATAAAGAAAACACGTTTTTTCGGCCGAAGGTAGGGAACAATATTAAAGATTATAACGAACAGAACTTATTAAGTATATGAGGAGATTTGCTGCCACGTAGTTGCTTCGCTCTTTACGCGAAAGTTCAAATATCCTCCGAATCACAAATCCCAGAATCACAAAGGTCTTTTAACTAGAATAGATAACTATTTTGAAAGTACTAAAAAAAACTTTAGCGTAAAGAGCGAGGTGTTGACTAGGGGGAGAACCCCCTCATATATGTAATAATTTCTGTTCGTTTTAAGTTTTAATGCTTCTCCTTACTTTCAGTTGAAAAAACTTGATTTTTTTTATTTAATTTCTGATCATTTTTTAAATAATGCTGTGAAATCCAGCACCCCCTTCACAGAAATGCCCCTTCCCCATGAAAAGATCCTCCCGTTACCCCCTCCTCCGTCCCCCTCCCACCTGAAAAAAATCCTCCTGAAAACGTCTGTATACTTCCCAATAACCAATATTATATATAAACAATGGGCAAAGTTCATAACTTGAAGCCCTTCCCCCGGGTACTGTGGGGGCTGAAGTCATCATCAAAGACATATTTATTAGATATTTGACAATGCTGAACAAAATGGCTGTCTCAAAATATTGATCAGATGACTTTGGGGGAAAAATGAGCGTGGGAGGGGGCCTCTTTGCCCTCCAATTTTTATAGTAACTTAAAAAATGCACTAGAACTTTAAATTTCCGTTCAAATGAGTGCTCTCACGATATTCTAGGACCACTGGATCGATATGATCACCCCTGGAAAAAAAAATAAATAAATAAACACGCATCTGTGATCTTTCTTCTTGAAAAAAATACAAAATTCCACATTTTTGCAGATAGGAGCTTGAAAACTCAACAGTAGGGTTTTCTGATACGCTGAATCTGATGGAGTGATTTTCATTAAGATTCTATCTCTATTCCCTTTTTATTGAAAATAAGGCAATTTTTTCAGGCTCGTAACTTTTGATGGGTAAGACTAGGCTTGATGCAACTTAAATATTTGAAATCAGCATAAAAACCCAATTCTTTTGATGTATCTACTAGTATCAAAATTCCATTTTGTAGAGTTTAGGTTACTGTTAAGCCGGGTTGCTCCTTACTTACAGTTCGTTACCACAAACTGTTTGATTCCCAGAAAAGGTATTTTTTTAGGTACTTATCGGTTAGCTGGAACACAAGCGACAAGAACCGCATATAGAATCTAAAGATCTTAATTAAAAACAGGTTTGCTCTGCCTAGTGAGGTATTCCTCACTCTGTGAAAAATATTTAAACTTTAGTTTTTTGGGGTTGAAGGGACAAAAAGAAGGTACATAGGTTACGTTACGTATTTAATATCTGCTATGCCTTACCCCCCCCCCCTAATGTGCAAATATATACCCCAAATTTGTTTCTAATTTTATTGATAGCCTAGGCTACCTTTGGTGCTTGTTTCTCATCAATTATTTGCTAATACTGTCAAATAAAGCCAATTTGACAAAAAAAAATCAGCAAACTTTATTTAGCATTGTGCCATTCCTTCCGTTATTGGTAGGGGAGGGAGTGGTACATTATTATGACAACAGCAAAAATTATTTGGAAAGAACATTGAATGGAGAAATTCCTGCCCAACAGCAAACATTAAATGACCAGCTAGTAAAGTTCTAGTTAAGAGGCTTCTTGCTATTTTGAAAAGTAGCTCGCCTAAGTTAGGTGAAACGAACTTTCAGGAATAAATGATTGCCTTAAAATGGAAGGTGTTATCAAGCTCTTTACATATCCTTTATATTTAAGGACTCAGATGATGTCTCAGATGAAGTCTAGTTTGTGATCATGCCCTCTTGTTCTTGGCCCTCTTTTTGGACCAGCCGTTCAACAAAGCCTGCAATCAGACCTCCAGAGAATCCAGAAGTGGACCAGTGAATGGCTGCTTGAGTTTAACATTAATAAATGCAGTGTCCTCCATTTCAGCAATAACAATCCTCACCACCAGTATACCATGCGTGACCAGAAGTCACAGTCCAATATTCAGCTACAAACCAGTTGTGAAAAAGAGACTTGGGAGTACTTGTTGATGAGCAACTGAGGTTCCACGGGCATTGGCAGCAAGTGGTGTCAAAGGCCAATTCGCGTTTAGGCCTGCTGAAACACACTATCACCAGCCGCTCCTGTACTGTCTTCCTGAGACTTAACAAGGCTATTATTAGGCTGTTCTTGGTCTTAGGAACATGTCTAACCTCCCCCTCCTACAAGTATGACACCACAATAACTGAAGGATTCAAAAAAGTGCCACCAAATGCATCACAGGTCTGCAAAATATGCCATATGATAAGAGACTGGAGCACCTACAACTACCAACACTGGTCTTCAGATGTTGCAGATGTTATATGATGCTGACCTACAAATATAATAGTCAACCAAAAAACACCCTCCTCATGATACATACAGGTCAACACAACACTAGAGGACACTCACAAAAGCTAGCAAAGCAAAGAGTGAAGACAAGAATGGGCCAAAACTTTTTTTTGCCGAGTGTATTTCCAACAACTGGAAAACCTCCAAGACAAAACCGTGACTGCACCCACTAGTGCCTCCTTCAAGTCAAGACTTGACAAAGAATGGAACAACAAGCCATGGAAATATACGTGGAACAGTCCATCCATCTCAGCTGCCAACTAATGCAACATCACTGGGCCCGTTTCACAGCAACGTTCCAAATTACAATCATTGACGTGGAGCAGAACAGATCCAGCATGGACCTTATTTTGCTCCGAAGTGCAAATTAAGGTAATTAAGGTAATTGTTCTGTAGTCCCTTGACAGGGTTATTTTCAAAGGGCTGAAATCATACTGTGAGCAGAAGCTTGTGAACTGACAATGAGCCTAACCAGGTGACATCTTACCACAACACGGACTCATGAAGATTTTATGTCACATCTGGAAGACTCGCCTGACCCCTTCACTGATTCAAAAATCATTTCAAGTGACAGGAATTTATGATTCCATTATTCCATGTATCAACCATGACAGGATTGACAAGGCAAAGTTGGATCCAGCAAAGTTCAAACAATATGTTGAAAGTAAGAAATCAGAGACTCACAATTCAACAAAAAAAAAAACTCAATAAGAGGTTGGACTTATTTCAGTTCAACCTCCCATTCCTGATTCAGCCACAAATAGCTATTTTTTCTCGCTTGACAGTTCTGCTTAAAATATATTTTTGAAATTTGGGTTAATATTGGCTTTGGTTTCTTCTTTGATCACAAACAAGTCCACCTTGCCCCCTCCTGATGGTCGTTTATGCAGCCCTTGTTAGCAAGGCCGTATCCAGGGGGGGGGGGGGGGTTACCCGGTTTGAACCCCCCCCCCCCGAAATTTTTGACCGAGTCGAAAATAAGTAGAAAATTAGTAAAATCTAGGTAAAAATCAGTATAATTAGTCGAAAACTGAGTCAAAAATTAGTAACCCCCCCCCCGAAAAAGTCAAAATTAGTAAACCCCCCCCCCCCCCCCCGAAAAAATAAATCCTGGATCCGCCCTTGCTTGTTAGTATTTTGTTGTTTTGAATGTGTTGATGCTTTGTTTTCTTTGTGTACACATTCTTTGACTCATCAAAACCATTAAACCTAGCCTACATTGATTATAAAGAATTTCAAATCAGTTGTCAAATATTATTTAAAATGGTTTAGGCTATAAATGTGGATAGCAATGAATGTAAACATGATAATATTATTAATAGAAAAATGATGTATATTATAGTAAGAATTTTGCTGTTTAAGTGTTCTTTTTGTTTTGTACAAAACTACACCCTAGGGTTAAACATGGGATCATCAAAGGGGGAAAAGGGTGTATTTGCAGGTGAAATGATTATTATATTTGGAAAGAGCATAAAAAAAGGCATTGAGCAGGTTAGTGTGTTCATTTTCCTCCATTATTTATAATGGAATCTTGTATATACTTATCAAAGTCAGTAGCTTTTATGTCAGTAGATTTTAAAGTCAGTAGATTTTCATAATTTATGTTTACATTTTTAACTTGAAATTTCATTTTGTTTTCTCATTAATTGTTTTTTTTTATATGCGACACCAGACATAATAGTGAAGCACACTAAGGCAATTGTTTTGCTTATCTCATCCATTATCTTGTGACAGTAATATCTTGTGAAGTAAAAATAGGGATTACAATTTTGAAAGTTTTTCCTGCATAAGCTCTCTTGATTGGCTAGAAATGACAATTTGAAGTTTTGGCTAAGCACCAAATTTCACTTGTGAATGGTCATTGCCTAGACATTGAATTCTGGCTAGACACGTGTCTAGACATTAGATTCTAGCTAGACATGCTTGTGAATGCTGCTTAAGGTTTCAGATTAATTTCTGAAAATGTCATTTCCTTTCTTCAAATATTTAAGTAACTATGTACATATCTTTATAATTTAACAAAGAAGATGTTGAGTATAGCCTATTATTTGATGCCTTTTCTTATGTTCTTTCCAACTGTAACAATTGCTTCTGGGGCAAATTCCACTTTGAGTCCTTAAAGGGGCTAAAAGGGATAAAAATAGCTTATAGTAAAAAACATTTAAAAACAGTGAGAAAAAAATATCATTTGTAGCTGACTCAAGAATAGTAATTATTATTTTCATTAGCTACTACTCTAAATAGCCTAGTAAATTTTAATTTGAAAACAAATTTGTAGAAGTTTCTAAAAAGAGCCTGAAAACCCTAAAAATTAGGTTGCAGCAAAACTTAGGTCATTCTCAAAGGGTTACATGTTCTTTTGAAAAATTCCTGCAAATTTGTTTTCAATATAACATTTTACTAGACTATTAGGAGTAGACCCCGGTGCCACGCCGATGAGGGAAGACCGGCGGCGGCGGGGCCAAAAACAGTGCGCCGCTGCCGCGCCGCCGGTAAGATGTCGGCAGCTCGCCGCCGGTAAGATGACGGCGGCAGGCCGCAGGTGCGATCAATGTTGACCGCAAACATTAATGTTTTCATCAGTCTTTCTCAAATCACAGCTTAAATTTACGACAGATTCGACCCTATTCATGAGTTCAAAACTTCACAAGTCGCTGGTTTGAAACTGGTCTTCTTTGTTATTCATCAAGAGAAGTAGAAATCTGGTAGAAACGAAATGGCTGTGGCGTTTCAGAACCATTGCATAATAGTTGAAGTATCTATTAGCTATGTATTCTTAACATAAATAATTATCAAAATTAGTATTTTTTTTTTCATCGAGCATTACTGCATACAAAACTTCAAATACTGTATAACAAATAAAAACTTTGAATACAAGTTTGAACTTAGAAGCTCAATTATTTCATAATACTCTTTGCCTATATCTTTTTTGTCACCTTTAAAACAGTTGAAATCTACGACTTTGATATTTATTGTTTTTTTTGCTCTTTTGGATTCCTAAAAAACCTTTCTTGATTAAAAATGGTTTTTAATAACAATTAAAAGATGAATACATTTTAAAGTTTTTTTTGGCTTCTTTATAGAATATATGTCATGTAGGCTAAGGCTGAACTGCTGCTTTTTTTTATTTCTTTTGGCTGCTCTTTTGGATATTATTCATTTTTTCTTTTGGGGATTCATTCCAAATTATAAACTCATAAATACCTAATATCAGCTAAATTATAAACTAAATCTAAAATGAGTAAATTTATCAAATTGAAAAATACATGATGGAAACTTCACATGAGAACACTTCAATTACAATGAAACAAAAAACACTTAATGGTTTATTTGGTATGAAGAAAAATGAAGTGCCAGCTATTTTCCTAGGTAAAAAATGAAAAGCTCGTCTGTTTTAAATGTAATTAAATGAAATAACATGCAGACTGAAGTAGCTCCAGGAAGATGTTGAGATTTTCTTCCAAAATATTAAGAGACTTGGTATCAGTTATTGAGTTTAAGCTTTGATTTCTAAATGCTCACAAAAATTACCAAATTTAAGAAAGTCGCAACAATAAGTCACCTGTGGTCAAAATACACAAAAACCTCTCTTTGGCCCCTATCCAGGCTCAAATCTTCTGCTATGGTCATTTCCATGAGAATATCCAAAGACTTTCTTTTTAAAATATCTTTAAAGAGTAGTTAGGGGTATTTAGCGGTTGTTGCTTTTCTTCAAAGCTTTGGAAAAAGTATTATAATATTCCAAATGTTAAATTTGTTATATTTGTGCATATTTTTGGTCATCATTTGTGGGGTAATCGAAATTTTTAAACCACTGTAGATACGTAAGAACGTTGCAACATCTAGTACCCTGAGGTCATAAGACTGTCAAAGACTCCTCCTTGAACCTCCCAAATTGTAAGCTTTTATTATGACCTGGCCTTTTAATGTAACTTGGTACTGGACCAAGGGCGCCATTGTCACTCAAGTGCAACGTTAGGTGGGGATGTCAATATCGCTTTTGTCACACCAATTCGTTTCAGTGTAAATCTGCCTGGTACTTATGAATGAATGTTTTCAAAGTAAACTCGTTTCATCAATAAGAAAAAAACGGATTGGACGCATGTGTCCCTTTCCTTTGGGACAATAAAACTATAGAAGTACTGTATCAAGTATAACTCACGAAAATCTTGTTAATTTTTGTCAACTTTTCAACTTTTTGGCATCGCTGCTTTCAATAAAAAAAATAAAAAAAAATCAAGGTACTATCACTTAAATATAACTCCCTATATCCCCCCCCCTCTGGATACCATCCTGATAGAATATCGCATCTGCTTTAAATAAGAAAAAAATAATTAACTTATTGGCATCCCTACTTTCAAAAAAATAAAATTCGAGGTATTATCATTTAAATATGATAGCTCCCTACCCCCCCCCCTCTGTATACCGGTGGCCGGCGTTTACCCCCCCCCCCCACGAAAATAACCCCCGCGGAAAATACCCCCCCCAAAAAAAAAAAAATACCCCCCGAGGAAATTAAGGCTTTCCAAATTTTAGAATTTTATTTGAGTTTTATTTTTTTATTTCCGTTGGGGGATGGAATTTTGGTACTTGTGTATTATGCACCACTCACTCAAGTTTACGCTGCGTAAAACTCGAGAACACACCGGTTTTTTTGTTGTTTTTTCGTTACTTTAGAAATAAATTTGCACATTAGGGGGGGGGGGTAAGCAAAGCGGGTCTGCATGCAAAATCTTTTCGGTACAATTATTCTGCATATTAGATAGATAGACAAATAAGTGTATTTTAAAGCCAAATGTACGGCCATGAACACAGTAAAATAAAATAAATGAATATAGTGAATGGGAGGGGGGTTAACCCTCCGAAAAATGCCCTCCCCCACGAAAAATACCCCCCTCCTTCAGAAAGTAGCCCCTGTGGAAAATACTCCCTCCTTGGAAAATACCCTCGTGGAAAATACCCTCCCCCCTGTGGAAAATAAGGTTTCTAAGTTTGAAACTTTTATTTGAGTTTTTTATAGTTTTGTTGAAAAGTGCTAAGGAACAGGAAAAAGAGGAATTTACACACCAGAAGTGTCTTAAAAACTTAGAAAAAAAACACAAATCCATTTGTGTTGAAGGCTTTCATATCAACTTCTGCAATTTTTGGCAGTAGGGGGTGCCAAATTAAAAAAAAAAGATTGAAGAAGAAAAACAATATAGGCGAATAATCATCCAATTTATGCTAAAATATATGGCAGCAAAAAGTTTAAGAAGGTCTGGCTGTCCTTTGAAAGGATAGTTGGCTTTGGGAACCAACACATTATAAATTATTTAAGTTTTTACGGACAAAAGCATTGTCAAATTCTACAAGTTTATTTTTCTTATCTTCCAAGAGCAAAACTACCACAAATCACCAGTAACAAGTAAATGAAACCCAAAACTAACAGAAATTACTATCTATTCCTTATAATCTTAATACTTCTTTATTTGTTGAAGTCAAAAAAGTGAAAACATTTAAAATGTATTTTGTTTTCAGTAAAGTGCAGATTACTTTCTGGTCTTGAGGAGGTGCGGCGGTTGTCAGCCCTACTCATGCGAATTGTTGCTATTTTGAGTTTGAATAGGTTATTTATTGCTATTTTGGTTCGTTTTGGGTTCGATTCATTTATTTATGGTGATTTGTGGTAGTTTTACGCTTGGAAAATTATTTGAATTTATTTCTACTCATTTTTGGCTTAACGAGGCCATGGTCACAGGAAAGGGGGGGGGCATCTGTGAATTTGGGACTATATAGTAATTATAAGGAAACCAAAGGAAAAGAAGCAGAATAGGGAAAACCATGGAAAAAATGTTTGTTGTCCCATTATTGGCTGCCTCCCAATAGATTTTGACCCATAATAAGGAAAAATGTAAGTTCTAATTTGTGACTGAGGGACCCCTAGCAAGTTTTCCACAATTTTTTTTAGGCAGTCCCTTATTGACTGTTGATTCACACTTTAGAAGATTATCATAAATTGGGTCAATATTTAAACTACCTGTGTCCCTATTTATCGAAAGGTTAGCAAACAAATGTTTTTTAATCTCGTTTTTTTTTTTTTTTAATTTAGATTTTTGTCTTTTTTGTTTTTTTTTCATGGCTGGCCAGTTCGGCTTAAGATCTTTCAACCATCACTCCTGGGAAAAAAAATTGATCATAAAACACAAAAAACGTATCCGTTCAGGGGGAAAATACAGAAATATAGCATTCCGTCCAGGGGAAACGTTTCTGATTATTGTTGCTTCATACATCAGCTCATTGGTACTCTTGCAATGCAATCAAAAGTTGACGGCATATTTTTACCGAAATCGCCCCTTATTAAGTTGTTTTCCTTGTGTTTTCTATAATTATGCAAACTTTCTTGTGTTCTAATGACTGCACTTATTACTAATAAGCAAATACATATTTAAGATTACCATAAAAAGCTGATTCTTTGACTGAATGATATCAATAGTTAGACTCATATACTTTCGTTATTGACAAGGATCGTTATTTACTTACCATTCATTACTATGAAGAATTTTTTTTTTTTTGTTTTTTTTTTGCTCCGTATAAATCATGTATCAACAACGTTTTTGGAAAAGCTTTTAGGGGTCACTCAGTCACAAATTAGAACTTATATTTTTCCCTATTATGGGTCAAAATCTATTGGCAGGCAGCCAACAATGCTACAACAAACATTTAGTTCATGGTTCTTCTCTATTCTGCTGTTTTTCCTTTGGTTTCCTTATAATTACTATATAGTCCCGAATTTCCAGGTGGGGGCATGACCCCCCCCCCTTGCCGGTGCCCATGGCCTTTTTAAGCCATAAATGAGTAGAAATAAATTAAAATAATTTTCCAAGCGTAAAACTACCACAAATCACAATAAATAAATGAATTGAACCCAAAACGAACAGAAATTACAACAAATAACCTATTCAAACTCAAAATAACAACAATTAGTATGAGTAGGGCTGACAACCCCCACACCTTCTCAAGACCAGAAAGTAATTTGCACTTTACTGAAAACAAAATACATTTTAAATGTTTTCACTTTTTTGACTTCAACAAATAAAGAAGTATTAAGACTATAAGGAATACATGTCACAATATGTATATCAAACTGACAATACATGGGGTTTTTTTTGTTTTTTTAAGTAAAGTGCAAATTATTTTCTGGTCTGAAGAAGACATGGCTGTTGTCAGCCATATTCCTTTTATTTTTTGCTCGTTTTGAGTTTGACTAGACTAGCATGAGTAGGGCTGACAACCGCCACACCTCCTCAAGAAAAGAAAGTAATTTGCACTTTACTGAAAACAAAATACATTTTAAATGTTTTCACTTTTATGACTTCAACAAATAAAGAAGTATTAAGACTATAAGGAATAGATACTACTTTTTGCTCGTTTTAAGTTTGGCTAGGTTATCTATTGTAATTTCTGTTAGTTTTGGGTTTCATTTATTGTTTAATGGTGATTTGTGGTAGTTTTACACTTGGAAGATAAGAAAAACAAACTCGTAGAATTTTACAATACTTTTGTCCGTAAAAACTGAAATAATTTAGAATATGTTGGTCCCCAAAGACAACTATCTTTTCGAAGGACAGCCAAATATTCTTAAACCTTTTGGTGTCACGGGGCTTAGCTTAGTATTGATGAATGTTTGCCTAAATTTTGCTTCTTCTTCAATTTTTTTTTTAATTTGGAACCTGCTACTGTCAAAAACTGCAGAAATTCATATGGAAGCCTTTTCAGCACAAATGGTTTGTGTTTTTTTTTCTAAGTTTTTAAGACACTTCTGGTGTGTAAATTCCTGTTTTTCCCGTTCCTTCGCACTTTTCAACGAAATTAAAAAAAACTCAAATAAAAGTTTCAAATTTAGAAACCTTACTTTCCAAATGGGGATAAATAAAAGTTAAATTAGGGATAAAATCCTTTTAATAGACAATGATGATGATAACAGTGATAGATACTCTCAAAAATACCAGATATTTCGGTCACGTATGCAGTGACCGTCATCAGTAGTAGAACTAAACTAAAACAATTTAAAACGAAATTTTATATACAAAATCAAATAAAAATACATATTGTTTATTTATCTAATTCTTTTCAAAGCAAAGGCGGAAGCTAGCCTCCTTGACCTTCTTGGATTCGGTTTATTAGCATTCAATGATATAAATCTTGGACAAAGGTCAACTACATTGGGTGAATTAAACTTTACTTTGTCAGATTTTAATAAATTATCGTAGATAGAATTTAGCCCAAATTCACCTGTGTCCCGATTCAAAGCAATGTTCTTGAATAAGATTTTCTTTATTTCAAGAGTTTCACAAAAATTTTGATTTAAACCCCAATCCCTAGAAATCAAAGAGACATAATCGAACAAAATAAAATGGTCTGGAAAATTGAAAATATGTTCTGAAAGGGCTGAAGTAAAATCTTCAGACTTAGAATCTTGCTTTAAAGCGGAAGAAATAGAATCTTTATGCTGTAACAATCTCATTTCCAAATTCTGGTTTCTACGTCCCACATATGAGCTTCCGCAAGTACATGGGATCTGATAGATCCCACTTTATTGCCCCAATGAAGTTAGATCCTTCCCAGAATTTAGAAAACTACCCAAAGTATTACAACTCTTTAAAGCTACCTTTAGACCATTACTCTGTAAAATTTTTGAGTTTTTACTTAGCCCGGGTACATATGGTAAGAAACAAAAAACATCCTTCTCCCGAGTTGTTTCCAAAACTTCCTTAGAAATCTTTAGAAACCTTTTTCTTCTCTTTGAACAAGTCTGGTTAATTAACCACTATGGATACATGTTGCTTATTAGTATTTTTCTTAGAAAAGACAACTCCTCAAAAAATTTTGGAGAGCAAATACTAAAGATCCGGTCCGTTAAAAAAATGATCTAGGCCAATTTTTACTTGGCGAGCGTGACCGGAACTATAAAACAAAAATCTATTGTTATTTTTTGGTTTTCTGTGAATTTTAAAATCCAGACTATTTTCATTTTTTAAAAGAAGAACATTAAGAAAAGTAAATTTCCCATCCTCTTCTAATTCAACAGTAAACTTTAAATCTCCCCCCCCAAACAGTTAAGATGTTCCAAAAATCCTTTCAATTCCTCCTCCCCATAATCCCATATTGAAATTATATCATCCATATACCGGCCGCAAAAAATATGTTTAAAAAAATATGAATCTAACGCAATTGTTTCAATATTCTCCACAAAAATATTAGCTAGTAAAGGAGATAATTGAGCCCTCATAGGTAAACCATTTACATGTTCGAAAAACTCCCCTCTAAATTAAAAAAAAATAAGAGAACTTATTGCACAACCTTACTAACTACATAATTACAGGAACTTCCAAATCTGTTTTGCCACTAATCAAGTCAAAATTTCTTAACAGCTTCCTTTCTAGAAGAGTTTCGGCTGCTTCTACATCAATATTTGTCTACTTTTTTCAGTTTTTCAACCAAATTCAAAGAAGTCTTAATGTACGAAATTTGTGTAGACAAAAGTGGTTTACAGATTGACATTAACCACTTGCACAAAACGCTTGTTGATGACCTTGTACTTGACACAATTGGCCGTAATGGTAGATTAGGCTTATGAATTTTGGGAAGTCCATATAATTTAGGGCACAAAGAACTGCGTGGCAGGCAATTGTAATAAAGTTGAGGTGTAATTTTTCCTTCCTCCTTTAAACACTTTAATTCGTTCTTAAACTTATTTGCAAAAGAGTCTGTTGCATTATACGATAGCTTCTTGTATGTTTTTTCATCATTTAATAAACTTCTTAATTTTGATTCGTAGTCCTCAGTATTCATGACAACTAAAGTGTTATTCTTATCTGCTTTTGTAATGGTAATTGAACCATCCTTTTTCAAGTTTTTTAGAATTCTTATGTCTTTGATGGTTGTACTAGGAAATTCCGGTTTCAATACAAAATTAGAAAGGGTTTTCACGGTAGAAGCTCTTACTAAGCCATATCCTTTATTTGGTATGCGTTTTTATACAAAGAAGTTTCTATTGAAGACATAATATCTTCTACGGGGACTTTATCTGGTTTAAAACAAAATTTCGGACCCTTTTCAAGCACTGATTGTTCTTATATCGTTAAAGTTCTTGATGAAAAATTAACCACACCTGGTCCAAGAACTGACGAAGGTACTACCGCATTATTTGTTGATAATTTCGAAAACTTTTTTAGCAATCTTTCTCTGGAAAGGCGAAAGTCTGATTGAAGTTATTTTTTCCTGTTTGTTGAATAAAACAGAAGTCACTTACACTAACCTTTTTTGATATGAGATTTTCCATGGAAAGTTTATCTCTCACTATTAAAGCTCTTTTTCGACTTTTATCATTAATAATGTGACTAAAAGTCTTGAAATGTAAGCTTCGTTCAAACTTTTCTTCCTTGAAAGTGCCCCAATGTAAATTGAATTTTAACGAACGTGGCACAATTCTCATCTTCTTATATTGTAGAAGAAAATACTGCTGGTTGATAATATTTGCATGTTTTTTCTGAGTGTTTATATATTTATAAACAAATTTGGTTAAATCATCCCCATAAATATGACGTAGTTAATTTCGGAGACCACACTGCCTTTCCATGACAATAAATAAAAGTTAAAATAGGGATAAAATCCTTTTAATAGACAGTGATGATGATAACAGTGATAGAAATTCACAAAAATACTAGATATTTTTCGGTCACATATGCAGTGACCGTCATCAGTTGTAAAACTAAACTAAAAAAATTCAAAACAAAAGTTTATATACAAAATCAAATAAAACTACATATTGTTTAATTCTCTAATTCTTTACAAAGCCAATGCGGAAGCTAGCCTCTTTGACCTTCTTGGATTCGGTTCATTAGCGTTCAATAATATAACACTTGGACAGTTGGTCAACTACATTGGGTGAATTGAACTTTACTCTGTCAGATTTTAATAAATTATCGTGGATAAAATTTAGCCCAAATTCACCTGTGTCACGATTCAAAGCAATGTTCTTGAATAAAATTTTTTTTATTTGAAGAGTTTCACGAAAATTTCGCTTTAAACCCTGGTCCCTAGAAATAAGGAACTTTATCAAATAAAATGAAATGGTCTGGAAAATTGAAAATATGTTCTAAAAGGGCTGAAGTAGAATCTTTAGACTCAGAATCTTGCTTTGAAGCCGAAGAAATAGAATCTTTATGCTGTAACAATCTCATTTCCAAATTCTGGTTATTACGTCCCATATATGAGCTTCTGCAAGTACATGGGATCTGATAGACCCCACTTTGTTACCCCAGTGAATTTAGATCCTTCCCAGGATTTAAAAAAATACCCAAAGTATTATTACTCTTTAAGCTACCTTTAGACCATTACTCTGTAAAATTCTTTTGAGTTTTTCACTTAGCCCGGTACATATGGTAAGGAACAAAAAACATCCTTCTCTCAAGTTGTTTCCAATACTTCCTTAGAAATCTCTAGAAACTCTTTTCTTCTTTTTGAAAAAGTCTGGTTAATTAACCACTTGGATACATGTTGCTTATTAGTATTTTTCTTAGAAAAGACAAGTCCTCCTCAAAAAATTTTGGAAAGTACATACTAAAGATCCAGTCAATTAAAAAAATGATCAAGCCAATTTTTACTTGGCGAGCGTAACCGAAATTATAAGACAAACATTTATTGTTATTTGTCTGTTTTCTGTGAATTTTAAAATCTAGACTATTTTCATTTTTTAAAAGAAGAACATCAAGAAAAGGAAGTTTCCCGTTCTCTTCTAATTCAACAGTAAAATTTAAATCCCCCCCCCCCCCAAACAATTAAGATGTTCCAAAAATCCTTTTAATTCCTCTTCCCCATAATCCCCTACTGAAATTATGTCATCCATATACCGGCCCCAAAAAATATGTTTTAAAAAAATATAAATCTAACGCAATTGTTTTAATATTCTCAACAAAAATATTAGCTAATAAAGGAGATAAGGGAGCCCCTATAGGTAAACCATTTACATGTTCGAAAAACTCCCCTCTAAATTGAAAAAAAAATAAGAGAACTTATTGCACACCCTTACTAACTACATAATTACAGAAACTTCTAAATCTGTTTTGCCACTAATCCAGCCCAAATCTGTTAACAGCTTCCTTTCTAGAAGAGTTTTGGCTGCTTCTACATCAATATTTGTGTACATTGATACAATATCGAAGCTTGAAAGCAAAGAACTTGAAGAAATTCCTACTTTTTTAAATTTTTGAACCAAAGTCAAAGAATTCTTAATGTACGAAAATTTGTGTTGACAAAAGTGGTTTGCAGATTGACACTAACCACTTGCTCAAAACACTTGTTTGTGACCTTGTACTTGACACAATTGGTCGTAATGGTAGGTTAGGCTTATGAATTTTGGGAAGTCCATATAATTTAGGGCACAAAGAACTGTGTGGCATTCATTTGTAATAAAGTTGAGGTGTAATTTTTCCTTCATCCTTTAAGCACTTCAATTCGTTCTTAAACTTATTTGCAAAAGCGTCTGTTGGATTATAAGATAGCTTCATGTATGTTTTTTCATCATTTAATAAACTTCTTAATTTTGATTCGTAGTCCTCAGTATTCATGACAACTCTCACTATTAAAAGTTTTTTTCGACTTTTATCCTTAATAATGTGATTTAAAGTCTTGAAATGTAAGCTTCGTTCCAACTTTTCTTCCTTGAAAGTGCACAAATGTAAATTTAATTTTAGTGAAGGTGGCACAATTCTCATCTTCTTACATTGTAGAAGAAAATGCTGCTGGTTGATAATATTTGCATGTTTTTTCTGAGTGTTTATATATTTATAAACAAATTTGGTCAAATCATCCCCATAAATATGAAGTAGATAATTTTCGGAGACCACACTGCCTTTCCATGATGATAAATAAAAGTTCAAATAGGGATAAAATCCTATGATGATAACAGTGATATAGATTCACAAAAATACCAGATATTTTAGCAGTTCTTTGTGCCCTAAATTACATGGACTTCCCAAAATTCATAAGCCTAACCTACCATTATGACCAATTGCGTCAAGTACAAGGTCACCAACAAGTGTTTTGAGCAAGTGGTTAGTGTTAATCTGTAAACCACTTTTGTCTACACAAATTTCGCACATTAAGAATTCTTCGGATTTGGTTGAAAAACTGAAAAAAACAGAAATTTCTTCAAGTTCTTTGCTTTCAAGCTTTGACATTGTATCAATGTACAAAAATATTGATGTAGAAGCAGCCGAAACTCTTCTAGAAGGGAAGCTGTTGAAAAAATTTGGACTTGATTAGTGGCAAAACAGATTTGGAAGTTCCAGTAATAATGTAGTTAGTAAGGTTGTGCAATAAGTTCTCTTATTTTTTTCAATTTAGAGGGGTTTTTTGAACACCTATGGGGGCTCCCTTATCTCCTTTATTAGTTAATATTTTTGTGGAGAATATTGAAACAATTGCATTAGATTCATATTTTTAAAACATATTATTGGGGGCCAGTATATGGATGACATAGGCCTAATTCCAGTATGGGATTATGGGAAGGAGGAATTAAAAGGATTTTTGGAACATCTTAATTGTTTAGGGGGGATTTAAGTTTACTGTTGAATTAGAAGAGAATGGGAAACTTCCTTTTCTTGATGTTTTTCTTTTAAAAAATGAAAATAGTCTGGATTTTAAAATTCACAGAAAACCGAAAAATAACAATAGATTTTTGTCTTATAGTTCCGGTCATGCTCGCCAAGTAAAAATTGGCTTGATCATTTCTTTAACTGACTGGATCTTTAGTATTTTCTTTCCAAAATCTTTTGAGGAGGACTTTTCTTTTCTAAGAAAAATACTAATAAGCAACATGTATCCAGAGTGGTTAATTAACCAGACTTTTTCAAAGAGAAGAAAAAAGTTTCTAGAGATTTCTACGGAAGTCTTGAAACAACTTGGGAGAAGGATGTTTTTGTTCCCTATTATATGTACCCCGGCTAAGTGAAAAACTTAAAAGAATTTTACAGAGTAATGGTCTAAAGGTAGCTTTAAAGAGTAATAATACTTTGGGTAGTTTTCTAAATTCTGGGAAGGATCTAACTTCATTGGGGCAACTTAGTGGGGTCTATCAGATCCCATGTACTTGCGGAAGCTCATATGTGAGATGTACTAACCAGAATTTGGAAATTAGATTGTTACAGCATAAAGATTCTTTTTTTTTGGCTTTAAAGCAAGATTCTAAGTCTGGAGATTTTACTCCAGCCCTTTCAGAACATATTTTCAATTTTCCAGACCATTTTATTTTGTTCAATAATGTCTCTTTGATTTCTAAGAAATGGGGTTTAAAGCAAAATTTTTGTGAAACTCTTGAAATAAAGAAAATCTTATTCAAGAATTTTGCTTTGAATTGGGACACAGGTGAATTTGGGCTAAATTCTATCTACAATAATCTATTAAAATCTGACAAAGTAAAGTTCAATTCACCAAATGTGGTTGACCTCTGTCCAAGTGATATATCATTGAACATTAATGAACCAAATCCAAGAAGGTCAAAGAGGCTAGCTTCTGCCTTTGCTTTGAAAGAATTAGAAATTTAAACAGTTTTATTTGATTTTCTATATAAACTTTTGTTTTAAATTGTTTTAGTTTAGTTTTACTACTGATGATGGTCACTGCATATGTGACCAAAATATCTGGTATTTTGGTGAATCTTGTGGGGGGGGGGGGTAAAAAATTTTCAGAAAGAAGGTTGAATTTTCTTTAATCTATCAGGCGTTCAACAATTGAGCATTAAACATCAAGAAAATCTTATCTAAAAACAGCAAAAGAAAAGAAAATTCTGCAAACTTACAATTCATCTGTAGAAACAATCTGTTGGCTATCAATTTCAAAATCCATCTGAAGGCTGAAGCTGTATAGTAGTGAATGCACTCTATAATTCTATTCAACTTGAAAATAAAATTCTTGACTATGAGTGATGCAAGAAATAGCAATTGGGAAACTGTATTTGAAATGATTTAAACTCATTTCATAAAGATGATACTTTTTTTGTCAACATATGAAGAACTGTGTATATTGCAATATTTGCAATTGCATATTGCATCTGTCTGGTTTTTATGCAGAGTAACAAGAGAGACAAAAATTAACAAACAAGAGAGTAGTGAAGAATTATGGTATGCAAAGTAATATTTGGCAGGGGTGGCACTGTGATAAATTGCAAGGGGTGGCACTATGATTGTGATTTTCAGGGATTTTCAGGCGCTGGCATCTAATTGGAAGTAGATATAATGAAAATACTAATTATCCTTTCTGAATCAGCCAAAATTGACAATTTGTTCTTACTAGACAATTTTTTGGTAAATTTTTTGTTATTTATATTATTGACTTACAAATAAAGTAAACATACCACTTGATGCCTTTTTTTATGTTCTTTCCAAATATAGCCTAATAATCATTTTTGTCAGAAATACATTTTACCCCTACCCCTATATATACCAAATCAGGGTGTATATCTGCACGTTAGGGGGCTGGGGGTAAATTTATTCCTGATGCGAATGGAAGGTAAGGTCAAACTTTCCACCCACCCCACTAATATGTAATTATATATCCTGAAATTAGGATATATAGGGGTGGCCAGGTGGGGGTAAACTTAATTTCCAACAAAAATGATTATTGTATTAATAATAATTTATTTTTGACCCACTAACAATTATAAAAAAGTGGAGTAACAAAAGAAAATAAAAAGTAAAGACATACAAAACAAAACACATACAAAACAATATCAATATAAAGAACTACAAATGCAAATCAAAACAATTGCACAAGAGGATGAAAAGGACCCAACCACTTGCAGGCCTCATCTTTTAACTTGGAGTCCAACTTGTTATATGACGTCAATATATCAGTTGCATTAAACATTTGAATAATCTTATGGTTTCTATACCAACAAGGCAAATACAAAAGATATTTACAATAACGGAAATACAAAACTCGAATATCCTGCATATCACTAGGCTAGTATTAAAAAATGGGCACAAACCTGATAGAAAAAGAATGGAATGGTCGCAATATGTATTGGGAAAGAGCATAAAAAAGGCATTGAGTGGTAGGCTATGTTTACTTTATTCTTAAGTCAATAATATGAATAACAAAAAAATTACAATTTTTTTTAGAAACTTTTAGTTACTATGGGCTGTTTTGAGCCCTTTAGCCTTATTGAAGGTCTCAAAAAGAAATTAGTCCCGAATCAATTACTAAGTTTGGAAACAGCATAAAAAAGGCATTGAGTAATGTAGGCCCTAGCCTATTCAATTTCTTCATAGGCCTAGATAAATTATATGAATATATAGACTAGGCCTACCACATCCAGAAAGTGCCATCAATTTAGTACCATTGATAGTACCCTCTGTTATATAGGTAACTATAACATTGACCTACCAGTTAAATTAAATCAATCACTATAACACAAATAGTCTCAAACGCACACCTTACTTGAGATTTTAATTTTTTGCTGTCACAGTGTTGTCAATCAAAACAGTTAATCCGAAGTTCTAGGATGTTTCATAAGCAATCACAGCAAAGAAACATACAACAGGTACTAATATAAATAAACAAATAGGTCTTAAAACGAGTAAGGCTTAGAATAAATATACAAAACAAGCTTAAAATGAACAAAAGTATTTTGCGATTGGTTTATAACTGAAACCTAAAACGACCAGATCATAGCAATCAAACAAACATGCAAAAGGTTCTATTATAAACGAATAAAAAACTTTAAAACGAGTGAAACTTTAAAAAAATAAATTTAAACGAGCCCCGCCCCCGAGAGGGGGGGGGGGGGTTCGGACCATGGAAGGAGGACCAGGGGTCAGCTCCCATGATGTTTTCAATAAAAGGTCGTTAATGTTTTTGGGGGGAGAAGGGCCAGACCGTCGGAGAAGGGCCAGGAGTCAGCTGCCATGATTTTTGGAATAAAATATTGCTAATAAGTTGTTTTTTGGGAGGGGAGGGAGGTCGGTCCATGGAGGGAGGGCTAGATGTCAGACCCTTGAATTTTTTAAATAAAATATCGTTAATAAGTTGTTGTTGCTTTGTTGGTTTTTTTTTGGGGGGGGGGGGTTGTCGGGGTCGGGCCGTGAAGGGAGGGCCAAGGGTCAGTTCCATGATTTTCGGAATAAAATATCATTAATAAGTTTTATTGGGGGGAGGGTTTGGCCCATGGAGGGATGGCCAGGAGTCAGCTCCCATGATTTTCAGAATAAAGTATCACAATAAGTTTTGTTTGGGGGTGGGGCATCAGGCCATGAAGGGAGGGCCAGAGGTCAGCTCCCATAATATTCGGAATAAAATATTGTTGATAAGTTTTTCTCGGAGAGGTTGGGGGGGGGGGGTGGAGCCAAGGAGGGAGGACCAGCGTCAGCTCCCATGATTTTTGGAATAAAGAATCGTTGATAAGTTTTTTTGGAGGGGGTCAGGCCAAGGAGGAAGGACCAAGGTTTAGCTCCCATGATTTATAGAATGAAGAATCATTAATAAGGTGTTTTTTTTTTGGGGGGGGGGGCATGGAGAGAGGACTATGGGTAATCCCCCATATTTTTGGAGTGAAAAATCATTAATAATTTTCTTTTTTTCCGGGGGGGATGTCTGGCCATGGAGGGAGGACCAAAGGTTAGCTCCCATGATTTATCTTTGATAAGTTTTTCGGGGGGGGGGAGGGAATCGGGCTATGGAGTTCCAGGGGTCATCTCCCATAAGTTTTGGAATAAAATATCGATAATAAGTTTTTTTTGGAAAGGGTCGGGCCATGGAGGGCCAGGGGTGAGTTCCCATAGATTTTGGAATAAAATATCGACAACCAGTTTTTGTTTGCTGTTTTTTTGGGGGGGGGATGGAGGGAGGACTAGGGGTCGGCGTCCTTGATTTTTGGAATAAAAATTTGTAAATAAGTTTTATTCGAAGGGGGGAGGTCGGGCCATGGAGCGAGGGTTAGAGGTCAGCTCCCATATTTTTGAAATAAAATACCGTTAGTAAGCTATTTTTTTTCGGGGGGGGGGGGGGTCGGACCATAGATGGAGGGCCAGTGGTCAGCTCCTATGATATCTTTAATAAAAGGTAATTAATGTTTATTTGGGGGAGGTGGGTCAGATCATCAGGGAAGGGCCAGGGGTCAGCTTCCATGATTTTGGAATAAAATATCGCTAATAAGTTGATTTTTGGGAGGGGGAGGGAGATTGGTCCATTGAGGGAGGGCTAGGGGTCAGATCCTTTGATTTTTGGGATAAAATATCGTTAGTAAGTTATTGTTGTTTTGTTTCTTTTTTTTTTTGGGGGGGGGGGGGTTCGGAACGTAAAGGGAGAGCCAAGGGTCAGTTCCTATGATATTTGGAATAAATATCGTTAATAAGTTTTATTGGGGGGAGGGTTTGGTCCATGGAGGGATGGCCAAGAGTCAGCTCCCATGATTTTCAGAATAAAGTATCATAATAAGTTTTGTTTGGGGGTGGGCCATCAGGCCGTGAAGGGAGGGCCAGGGGTCAGCTCCCATGACTTATGGAATAAAATATTGTTGACAAGTTTTTTTTGGAGGGCGAGCCAAGGAGGGAGGACTAGCGGTCAGCGCCCATGATCTTTGGAATAAAGAATCTTTGATAAGTTATTTTGGAGGGGGGTCGGACCAAGGAGGGAGGACCAGGTTTTAGCTCCCATGATTTTTGGAATGAAGAATCGTTAATAAGGTGTTTTTTGGGAGGGGCGGGTCATGGAGGGAGGGCCAGGGGTCAGCTCCCATATTTTTCGAATAAAATATCATTAATAATTTTCTTTTTTTGTGTGTGTGGGGGGGGGATGGGGTCATGGAGGGAGGACCAAAGGTTAACTCCCATGATTTATCATTGATAAGTTTTCCAGGGGAAGAGGGATCGGGCTATGGAGTTTCAGGGGTCATCTCCCATGAGTTTTGGAATAAAATATCGGTAATAAATTGTTTCTTTTCGGAAAGGGTAGGGCCATGGAGGGCCAGGGGTGAGTTCCCATAGTTTTTGTAATAAAATATCGTCGATAAGTTTTTTTTTGGGGGGGGGGCATGGAGGGGGGACTAGGGGTCAGCTCCTATTATTTTTGGAATGAAAAATTGTAAGTAATTTCTTTTGAAGGGGGGAGGTCGGGCCATGGAGGGAGGATTAGAGGTCAGCTCCTATATTTTGGAACAAAATATCTTTAGTAAGCTTTTTTTTTGGGGGGGGGGGAGGTGGAGAGATTCAGTCCCAACGATTTATTCATCGAATTTTTTCGGGGGGGGGGTCCATGAGTTTTGGAATAAAATATCTTTACAAACAGCACAAACACGAAGAACAATAAGGAATTCTTTTTGTAACAGTGAAGATGATTTGAATGATTATTTTGGCCTTATGTCCAAGGGCCGTCCTCAGCAAGACATAAATATATAAAAGAAAAAAGACTCACAACAATATGCGACCAAAAAAACTAAAAGACAAAATTTTTCAAAGCAGTCCCAGCATCCTTACTTCAGCGAAGTTCAACCAGGACTGGGTTAGGGGTTTTTTAGATCACCTTAATACATAGAATAGAAATTTACAGTTTACTTTAGAAATCAAATCACAAATAAAATCCCTTTCGTAGATGTGTTAATTATTCGTACCTTAGATAAACTAAATTTTACTATTTATAGAAAACAAACACAAAATAATAGATATTTGCATTTTAAATCAAACCACTCCCCACAAGTTAAAATTAAGAGATACCATAATATTTTTTGCCAATTGTGCCTTTGTGATTCTTTCCGGTTTCGTAGTCACAGCAAAAATTGAAATTACCTGGAACAAACTTTTCAGAAATGGGTTTCCTATTTTATTTATTAATAGTGTAATTAACTGTAGACTGAAAATACACTCCCGTAAAATTAGTGATAGTTTACCATGCGAGATTTCCGACAAGCCCTCAGACATGCTTTACCTCCCCTACATCCCAAAAACCCATACAAATCTTAAAAAAGTTTGCACACAAAATAATCTGTATGTAGTACTTACAAGTAATTTCAAAATCATAAATTTCCTAAATTCTGGTAAAGATAAAACCCCAGTTTATTCGCCAAAGAGGGGTCTATCAAATAAAATGCGATTGTGGCAAATACTATATAGAACTCACCAGAATATAGAGAAACGCATACAACAGCATAAAGATGATATTGTCACAGCTCTAAATTCTTCTATTGTTACTGTTTCATTTGATTCAGCTTTAGGGAGCCATGTATTTGAAAATCCTAGCCACAATATACTTTTTGATGAATCTGCCCTTATTAGTAATGACCTAGGCATAAAACAGGTAGTCCGAGAAACAATTGAAATCAGACTTAAGATTAATAATAATATTTCCTTAAATAGGGACTTGGGGGAATATACACTAACTGCCCCATACACAAATTTAATTAAAAATGATCTTACAAAATATTTTAAACAACCAATAGATATTAACACAGAACCGGTCACAAAAAGACCTTTGAGGTTAGCTGCCAAAAGGGCTGGATTAGCAATAAGAACGCGTTTTTAAATTATTTTTCTTTCATCTCATTGAATTGTCTTTTTTTTACCTCATTTTTTTTATCAGTTCTGGTTGAACTTCGCTGAAGCAAAGATGCTTAGAAACTGCTTTGAAAAATTTCGCTTTTTAGTTTAATTGGTCGCATATTGTTGTGAGTCTTTCTTCTTTTATATATTTTTGTCTTGCTGAGGGCGGCCCTTGGACATCGGGTCGAAATATTCATTCAAATTATCCTCACTGTCTTACGAAAAGAATTCCCTAATGTTCTTCGAGTTTATGGTGTATGTGATGGAAAGGCAGTGTGGTCTTCGTTGCTAAAATATTTTTAATACGTTTTTTTGGGTAGGGGTGGAGATTGGGCTTATCTTATCTTTGAAATATTTAAAAACCTCGCAAAAAAAACCTTATATGCCCGAATGGCATAACTTACAACCGTTGCCCCCCCCCCTGGCTCTTGGCGGTTATATCGACCCTGGAGTTTTTGTTATTTGAGATTTTTGTTATTTAATTGTAGTGTATGTAATGTAAGTAGAGATGCTCGTCTGGATTTGCTGGGGCCCCTGTACCAAACAGGTTTTTCTAGTAGTCCTATTCTACAGGGCATTACACCTTTCAAAGAGACGGGTTTTCTATTGTGACATCGATTTTTTGGAGGTCAAACTCATGGATACATGTTTATTTTTTATTTTTTTTTAAAATGGTTTTTTTTCAATGAAGTCCATAGCACTTTGCAGAAACCCGTGAATGTAGGACTGAAAGTCCAATTACTAATCAAGTTAGTGTGACCGCCATTTTTGATCTGGTTAAGTGGGTATAATCTGGTTTGGTTTGTAATTGCGAGAGGATTACTCAATTTACTGGGCAATGACAAAAGGAACATTTGAAGGTGGAGAAAAAAAAAGGGGTAATTAGCGATTGGATAATTTTAACAAGAAATGACCGAAAAGTGTTTTGGAGGAGATGAAATGAATGTGTATTGTATAATACACAAGTGATGATTTGCACAGTGTTGTCAATTTTAAATAGTTTAGAAATAAAAAAAATTAACAAGAAATGGCTGAAAAGTGTTTTGATGGAGTTGAGTTGCACGAAGGTTGACTTGCAAGAGGGTTCAGTTACATACGGATTCAGTTACACGGGGATTAGTTAAATGGGGTCGAGTAGCACGGAGGTTCAGTTGTACGGGGTTTTGGTTATACAGGGGTTCAGTTACATGGGGTCGGTGGTCGTTATAATACAGAAGTTTCATTTGAACAGTGTTGTGAGGTCCCCTACCACACCCCCAAAGGGCTCCGATCCCCCCACCCCAACCCATGTATTAGCGAAGTTATTCTGTGGTCGTTATAATACCCAAGTTCCATTTGAACAGTGTTGTGAGGTCCATTACCATAACCCAAAAACGCTCCGATCCCCCCCCCCCAACCCCCAGGGCCCCCCCGGGTCCTCAAAGGGTCTATGGGCTCCCCAACGGCCCCCGGCGCGCCAAAGGCGCTGAGCCACCATTATAATAATGATTAAGGTGTTATTATATCTTCTAAGAAACTCTAGTTTTTTTGCTAGAAGATTATGGAAAATACAATTCTCTGGTTCAAATGTGAAACTTAAGTTCATTTTTGGATCGAAAAAATAAACTATTTCCGTAAAATCTGAGCTAATAAGGGTTTTTGACTGTAAACTCTAGTTTGTTGAAAGAAAATTAAATGAGCCCTACAGTAGGATGTCCACTACTAGCCTAAGCTTCAGCGCACATAACCTCTTCTAAATTAACCTTAAAAAATGAAACTATCTTTTTTTTTATCATGAATTGTTTAGCCTGTAGACCCATTCCTGAAAGTTTCATTTTCCTAACCTAACCACTTTCCAAGGTAGCCAAAAGTATCTAAATTACCTTAAAAAATTAAACTATCTTTTTTTTTATCCTGAACTGTTTAGCCTGTAAACTCATTCCTGAAAGTTTCATTTTCCTAGCCTAACCCCTTTCCAAGATAGCCAATTGTATCTAAAGTAGAATTGGTAATGTTCTATCAGCTGTAAGCCACGCAAGATAGATGATAAAAGAAACTAGTCAAACAAGTCCTCTCAACGGAGAAATGGATTGCAAACAGTGGTTTCTAATTAACCGAGTCAAACTCAAAACGAGCAGAAATTAACATAAGTTGGGCGCGAAACCCCTATGCCTTCCCAAAACCAGAACAAAATTTGCACTTTACTGAAAAATATAAGTGAATATGCATTGTCAGTTTATTCCTAAGCTAACCCCTTTCCAAGATGGCCAAAAGTAGCTAAAGTAGAATTGGTAATGTTCTATCAACTGTAAGCTAAAAAAAAACAAAAAAAAACAAACAAAAAACAATGGAATTATTTCCTGATCTTCAGTTGTTGTGATTTTAAAAGTTCTGCTTTTGTTTCAGCCAATCGTGTATCCCCCCCCCCCCCCCAAAAAAAAAAACTTTTCAGACAATCAAGTTCAGACTAACCAGAATTTTTTTAAACTGAAGTGGAAAATTTGATATTATTTTGGGAAAATAGAATTGATCAATAACTTATTTCATTTTCATGCGCTTATCAAATTATCCCATCGCTACTTAATCCGATTCGAATTTTAAGTAGGGTTTCATGTGACAGGATGTGTATTTGCGATAAGAAGGTCTTTTATTTTAATAATCACCGATTATGTCTTTCACAATGATGCGAAGAAACATTATTTTGGGCAAACTCAATTCAAGCAATTATTTTCGTTGAAAGATGCTTTCGAGAAAGAATTTAAGGCTGTTCTATTTGAACAGTGCTGTGAAGTCCGATACTCCACCTCGAAATGGCATCGATTCTCCCACCACGAAGGAAGCTCCCGTGTCCCAAGGGGTTCCCCCAGGGAGAGGGGGGGGGGTAACTTCTTAGTTAAAAAAAAATCTCTTGATAAAAAAAAAGAAAAGTGTTTTACAATTGGATTAAAAATTTCGTCAAAAAAAAAAAAAAACGTAAAATCTTAATTTTATAGTTTAAGGGGGAAGCGGTGAAAACTTCTGCCTTCCCTGGTCCAGGACTTCAAAGTATCATTGGTAATTGCCCCCCTCTCACCGGATGTTAGTGAAGGTACGTTATTTGATATCCCCCTGGATTTTCAATTTACAGCTGAAGAAATGGACAGTCTTATGCAAATTGTTGGGCCTAACTCTTCCGGGGACATTTTTAACGACAACTTTACTATTAGTGAATTGAGTCCTGAACAAATAGGGACAGGAGATGGAAATAGTACAATGTTCCCAGTATTGTCTTAATTTTTTTTCTTAGAATCTGCTCTGAATCATTTGCAAACATGCAGGATAGATTGTAGCCTTACCGAGGAAAACGCGTGCAATATTTTAAATGACCCCGTGAAGTTCTCAATAGCTATTTCGACAAAATTCGAGCAAAAATTGAGATTCAGATTCAGAACTGGGGTGGTCGAGGGGGAATTAAAGCATCGGTGAATCAAAAAGTTTACTTACTAAAGGGGACATCCGGGGACATTTTTTATTTTCACTTTTCAACAGGCAACCAGACTTTTTACTCAGGTCTAAACGAATTCGAAGACAACTTTTTCAACTGGGTGAATAAACTAATTTCAACTTTGGAAACGTTTAGCGAGAGGGGAAGTGGTTCCACAATGTTGTATATTGAATGAATGGATCTGAATCTAAGTAGATTTAAAAAAAACTTAATCTCAAGGGGAGGACCGGGTAACAAAATAAAATACTCTCCGGATTTTTCGGTTACTGGGGAATTTCAGGGTTTCTCTTTTGACACGGGGCTGCAATGCTTCAGATATGCATTTTTAGCAGCAGCCCGAAAGACATTATATAATGAGTCAAAAATGAAAAATCTCGACAAACTTGCACTTAATAGTGGAAAAAATTTCCATAAAGTAAATTTTGATTGTTTAGAGGGAAATTATCCGGTGTCCTTTAAAGAAATAAGCATATTCGAGAAAGCAGGCTATAGGAAAAAAAAAGTTCTGGATATTTTTGTAAGTTTGTAGTTTACGCACTAATATCATATCAGCTGAGCCTCCATTATAATACTTTTTAAGGCTTTATTATATCTTTTCAGAACAAATTATTATTTTAGGGAATTATTTCGGTGAAACAGGCCCTCATAGGTGTTTGTTGTCTGAAACCTATAGTTTGGGATGAATAGTTTGCTATTTCAAGCTTTTCTGAGCTAAGGTTTCTTAGTATTTCATAGGTGTTTGTTGTCTGAAACTTATGATTTGAGGTATGTAATTTGCTATTTCCGACTTTCCATAACCAGATTTCTTAGTCTTTCGTAGGTATGTGGTGTCTGAAACCTATGATTCGGGATGTGTGGGTTGCTATTTTTTGACTTTTCTGAGCTGGATTTCTTAGCCTTTCGTAGGTGTGTGTTGACTGAAACCTATGATTTGGGAATGAGTGGTTTGCTATTTTTGACTTTTCTGAGTTAGATTTCTTAGCATTTCATAGCTGTGTGCTTTCAGAAAATTATGATTTGGGAGGTGTAGTTTGCTTTTTGGACTTTTCAGAGCTAGGATTCTTAGTCCCTCATAGATGTTTAATGTCTGAAACTTCTAGTTTGGGATGAGTAGTTGGATATTTCAGACTTTTCTGAGCTAAGGTTTCTTAGTATTTCGTAGGTGAAGCTTCCACGTCAGTTTTAAGTTCACCAAGACATAAAAAATTTAAAGTTCAGTTCTAATTTTTCCATAGAAGATAGGAAAAGTTATTCTATTATTGTGATTATTTTCTATGAAGATAGAAAGTTTCAATTTAATTCTAAATTTTCTTAAATTCAGTTCCGACTTTTCTCAAAGAGATGAAAAAATTCAAAGTTCAATTTAAAATTTTCTCAACGAAGTCAAGAACGAACAAACAGAGTCATAGTGAGAGATATAGCCAAAACGTTGGTTTAATCGAGGTTCACTTGGAGTGGCGCCCACCGCTAAGGGACCCTATTTTAACCCAACTATTTGGATTTATCTCTCACTATGACTCTGTGTGGGTGTAGTGTCAAAAACCAGTCTGGTTGAAAACGTTGAGTTTTCGTGCTGGTCACTTTTTTGCAATGTGTAGGACTCAGTGGGGAATCCCCGCTCGTTTGGAAAGGTGCCAAGGAAAGGCAAGAAACTGAATTACAATATGAATATGATCAGGAATTGTTTACAAGTCAGGTTGGCCGAGTGGTTAAGGCGCTAGACTCAAGATCTGGTCCCCATATGGGGTCGTGGGTTCGAACCCCACACTTGACATTTTTTTTTTCTTATTTAATTTTTTTTATTTCATCATGTCTTGTGATTTCACTAAATAAATTCTGTAATATGATTTATGCAGAACCTAAATTGTTAGGGCATTTAATAGATTAAATAAAAAAAAACTAGAAAAGAGCAGAATGTTCCAATTCACTTCTGAATTTTCTTAAAGAAGAGAAAAAAGTTAGCTCAATTCTGAACTTTACCAATTAAACTTAATTACAATATTAATATGATCTAGAATTGTTTACAAGTCAGTTTGGTCGAGTGGTTAAGGCGCTACACTTAGGATCTGGTCCCCATATGGGGTCGTGGGTTCGAGTCCCACACCTGACAATTTTTTCTTATTCTAAATCTTTGGAAACAGCCTCTATTTCTGACCGTTTAAGTTTTGATGTTAGTGTTGTCAGTCAAAAGCTATGACCTTGAGAAAAGAGCTTGAGAAAATTGCCTGATTATCGAAAAATGAGGAAACATCCTCCAAAAGTCGACAGGAATGCACCCTTCCAGTGCTTTGTCGGATATGTTGAATAAAATATGCAACGTCGCCATAGCTTTATTTCATTTTTTTAAGGTTAATTTAGACGAGGTTCTGAATTTTCTTAGAGAAGAGAAAAAAGTTAGCTCAATTCTGAACTTTACCAATGAAACTGAATTACAATATGAATATGATCAAGAATTGTTTACAAGTCAGGTTGGCCGAGTGGTTAAGGCGCTAGACTTAAGATCTGGTCCCCATATCGGGTCGTGGGTTCGAGTCCCACACCTGACAATTTTTTTCTTATTCTAAATCTTTGGAAACAGCCTCTTTTTCTGACCAAGAGCTTGAAAAAATTGCCTGATTATCGATAAATGGGGAAACATTCTCGAATGATTACTGATATGATATTAGTGCGTAAACTACAAACTTACAAAAATATCCAGAACTTTTTTTTCCTATAGCCTTGACTTTGAAGACTTTGTCGCCCTCCACTATAACTTCACTAATACATCCTTATGCCAATCAAACCATCTCCCCCAAAACACTTTTCAGTCATTTCTTGTTAATTTTTTTTTATTTCAACTCACCAAGACGGGTTTTTCTACATTTGAACCAGAGAATGGAACTAAGTTTCACATTTGAACGATAGAACTATATTTTCCATAATTTTCTTATAGTAAACTAGAGTTTATGGTCAAAAATCACACACACACACACACACTCACACAAACACACAAAAACACACACAAAAACAAACAAACACACAAACACAAAAACACACACAGACACACACACACACACACACAGACACACACACACACACACACAAACACACACACACACACACACACACACACACACACACACACACACACACACACACACAGAAACTTACACACACAAACACACATAAAAACTTACACACACACACACACACATACACACAAACTAACACACACACACACACACAAAAAAAAAACTTACACAAACACAAAAACTTACACACCCACAAAAACTTACACAGACACACAAAAATTTACACGCACACAAAAACTTACACACGCACATAAAAACTTTGTTATGCAAAACTTGCTACTTCTGACAGAAAAGTTGTTATCACATTCAAAAAATGTTACTTCTATGAAGAAATTTGGTATCTTTGCTAGAAAACTTGCTAGTTCGAAGTTCTTTGGTAAAATTCAGTAGGGAACTTGAACTTTTCTTCACTTCATTGAGAAAATTTTAAATTGAACTAGAACTTTTTATCTTCCGTGAAAATATTCACAAGTATGGTATTACTTTTTCTATATTCCACCGAAAAATTTAGAATTTAACTTTAAATTTATTTATGTCTTTGTGAAATAAATAACTTAAGTGGAAGATTTTTATTTTCTCTGGAGAAATTAGAATTGAATTGTGTTCTTTGGTAAAATTCAGTAGGGAACTTGAACTTTCCTTGACTTCGTTGAGAAAATTTTAAATTGAACTTTGAATTTTTTCATCTCTTTGAGAAAAGTTGGAACTGAATTTAAGAAAATTTAGAATTAAAGTGAAACTTTCTATCTTCATAGAAAATAATCACAATAATAGTATAACTTTTCTTATCTTCTATGGAAAAATTAGAACTGAACTTTAAATTTTTTATGTCTTGGTGAACTAAAAACTGACGTGGAAGCTTCACCTACGAAATACTAAGAAACCTTAGCTCAGAAAAGTCTGAAATATCCAACTACTCATCCCAAACTAGAAGTTTCAGACAACAAACATCTATGAGGGACTAAAAATCCTAGCTCTGAAAAGTCCAAAAAGCAAACTACACCTCCCAAATCATAATTTTCTGAAAGCACACAGCTATGAAATGCTAAGAAATCTAACTCAGAAAAGTCAAAAATAGCAAACCAGTCATTCCCAAATCATAGGTTTCAGTCAACACACACCTACGAAAGGCTAAGAAATCCAGCTCAGAAAAGTCAAAAAATAGCAACCCACACATCCCAAATCATAGGTTTCAGACACCACATACCTACGAAAGACTACGAAATCTGGTTATGGAAAGTCGGAAATAGCAAATTACATACCTCAAATCATAAGTTTCAGACAACAAACACCTATGAAATACTAAGAAACCTTAGCTCAGAAAAGCTTGAAATAGCAAACTATTCATCCCAAACTATAGGTTTCAGACAACAAACACCTATGAGGGCCTGTTTCACCGAAATAATTCCCTAAAATAATAATTTGTTCTGGAAAGATATAATAAAGCCTTAAAAAGTATTATAATGGAGGCTCAGCTGATATGATATTAGTGCGTAAACTACAAACTTACAAAAATATCCAGAACTTTTTTTTTCCTATAGCTTGCTTTCTCGAATATGCTTATTTCTTTAAAGGGCACTGAATACTTTCCCTCTAAACAATCAAAATTTACCTTAGGGAAATTGTTTCCACCGTTACGTGCAAGTTTGTCGAGATTTTTCATTTTTGATTCTTTGTTTAAGGTTTTTTGGGTTACTGCTGAAAATGCATTCCTGAAGCATTGAAGCACAGTTTCAATAGCGTAGCCCTGAACTTCCCCTGTAGCCAAAACATCTGGGTATTATTTTTTTTTTGTACACGTTTCTTCCATTAAAAAAAATTTCTTTTTAAATATACTGAGATTCAAATCAATGCGTTTCATGTCTAGAATGGCGAAACCACTTCCCCTCTCGCTAAACGTGTCCAAAGTTGAAATTAGTTTATTCACCCAGTTGAAAAAGTTGTCTTCAAATTCGTTTAGACCTGGGTAAAAATTCTGGTTCCCTGTCGAAAAGTGAAAATAAAAATGTCCCCGGATGTCCTCTTTTGTAAGTAAACTTTTTGATTCACCGACGCTTTAATTCCCCCTCGACCACCCCAATTCTGGATCTGAATCTCAATTTTTGCTCGAATTCTGTCAAAATAGCTATGGAGATCTTTTACAGGGTCAGTCAAAATAATGCACGCGTTTTCCTTGGTAAGTCTACAATCTATCCTGCCTGATTGGAAAGGACCCAGAGGATATCCTAAGAGAAAAAATTAACACAAAACCGGGGACATAGTATTATTTCCATCTTATGTCCCTATTTTTTCAGGACTCAATCCACAAATAGCAAAGTTGCCGCTAAAAATGTCCCCGGAAGAGTTAGGCCCAACAGTTTGCATAAGACGGTCCATTTCTTCAGCTGTAAATTGAAACTGCAGGGGGATATCAAATAACGTACCTTCACTAACATCCGGTGAGAGGGGGCAATTACCAATGATACTTTGGAGTCCTGGACCAGGGAAGGCAGAAGTTTTCACAGCTTCCCCCTGAAACTAGAAAATGAATGGATTAATTTTTTTTTTTTTGACGAAAGTTTTATCACAATTATAACACACTTTTCTTTTTTTTATCAAACTTTTTTTTTTTTAACTAAAAAGTTACCCCCCCCCCTCTCCCTGGGAGGGCCCGTGGGAACCGGGTGCTTCCTTCGAGGGAGGCGAATAGATGCCCTTTCGAGGTGTAATATCGGACCTCACAGCACTGTTCAAATAGAACAGCCACAAATTCTTTCTCGAAAGCATATTTCAACGAAAATAATGACTTGAATTGAGTTTGCCCAAAATAATGTTTCTTCGCATCATTGTGAAAGACATAATCGGTGATTATTAAAAAAAAGATCTTCTTATCGCAAATACACATCCTGTCACATGAAACCCTACTTAAAATTCAAAGCGGATTAAGTAACGATGGGATAATTTGATAAGCGCATGAAAATGAAATAAGTTATTGATAAATTCTATTTTCCAAAAATAATATAAAATTTTCCAATTCAGTTTAAATAAAATTCTGGTTAGGCTGAACTTGATTTTCGGAAAAGTTTTTTTTTTTGGGGGGGGGGGGGAGTTACACGATTGACTTAAAAAAAAGAATAACTTTTAAAATCACAACAACTGAAGATCAGTAAATAATTCCATTATTTTTTTTTTTTTTTTTTTAGCTTACAGTTGATAGAACATTACCAATTCTACTTTAGCTACTTTTGGCTATCGTGGAAAGGGGTTACCTTAGGAATAAACTGACAATGCACATTCAGTTGTATTTTTCAGTGAAGTGCAAATTTTGGTCTGGTCTTGGGAAGTCGTAGAGGGTTCGCATCCAACCAATATTAATTTCTGCTCGGTTTGAGTCTGACTCGGCTAATTAAAAACCACTTTTTGCAATCCATTTCTCCGTTGAGAGGAACTGTTTGACAAGTTTCTTTTATCAACTATCTGGCGTGGCTTACAGCTGATAGAACATTACCAATTCTACTTTAGATACTTTTGGCTATCTTGGAAAGGGGTTAGGCTAGGAAAATGAAACTTTCAGGAATGAGTCTACAGGCTAAACAGTTCATGATAAAAAAAAGATAGTTTCATTTTTTAAGGTTAATTTAGCTACTTTTGGCTATCTTGGAAAGGGGTTAGGTTAGGAAAATGAAACTTTCAGGAATGGGTCTACAGGCTAAACAATTCATGATAAAAATAAGATAGTTTCATTATTTAAGGTTAATTTAGAAGAGGTTATGTGCGCTGAAGCTTAGGATAGTAGCGGACATCCTATTGTAGGGTTCATTTAATTTTCTTTCAACAAACTAGAGTTTACAGTCAAAAACCCTTATTAGCTCAGATTCTACGGAAATAGTTTATTTTTTCGATCCAAAAATGAACTTAAGTTTCACATTTGAACCAGAGAATTGTATTTTCCATAATCTTCTTGCAAAAAACTAGAGTTTCTGAAAAGATATAATAAAGCCTTAAAAAGTATTATAATGGAGGCTCAGAGCCATTGGAGCGCCGGGTGCCCTTTGGGAGCCCAGAGAACCTTTGAGGACCGGGGGTTTCCTTCGGGGTTGGGATGGGGGGATCGGAGCCCTTTGGGGTTGCGGTAATGGACCTCACAACACTGTTCAAATGGAACTTGTGTATTATAACGACCACAGAGTAACTTTGCTAATACATGGGTTGGGGTGGGGGGATCGGAGCTCTTGGGGGGTGTGGTAGGGGACCTCACAACACTGTTCAAATGGAACTTGTGTATTATAACGACCACCGACCCCATGTAACTGAACCCCTGTATAACCGAAACCTCGTACAACTGAACCTCCGTGCTACTCGACCCCATTTAACTAATCCTCGTGTAGCTCAACCCGTATGTAACTGAACCCTCGTTCCAGTGAACCCTCGTGCAACTCAACTCCCTCAAAACACTTTTCAGCCATTTATTGTTAATTTTTTTTATTTCTAAACTATTTAAAATCGACAACACTGTGCAAATCATCACTTGTGTATTATACAATACACATTCATTCCATCTCCTCCTAAACGCTTTTCGGTCATTTGTTGTTAAAATTATCCAATCGGTAAATCCTCCTTGTTTTTCTTCTCCTTCAAATTGTCCTTTTGTCAGTGTCTAGCTAACATTAAGGTGTAAATTGATTTATTCTCTCCCAATAAAAAACTAAACCAGATTATACCTGCTTATCCAGATCAAAAATGATGCTCACACTAACTTGATTAGTAATTGGACTTTCAGTCCTACATTCACTGGTTTCTGCAAAGTGCTATGGACTTCATTGAAAAAAAACCAGTTTAAAAAAAAAATAAAAAATAAACATGTATCCATGAGTTTGACCTCCAAAAAATTGATGTCACAATAGAAAACCCGTCTCTTTGAAAGGTGTAATGCCCTGTAGAATAGGACTACCAGAAAAACCTGTTTGGTACAGGGGCCCCAGCAAATCCAGACGAGCATCTCTACTAATGTATATGAAGATGTCCGCCATGTTATAATGTCCTGCAAAAAATACGATGTCCAGCGTGAAATATTAAGAAGAAAAGTTGCAAAGCTATTTGGTGTCTTTTCTTTTCGTGCAGTTGTTGGCAAATCTTCAGCTCCACCATGGGACCGTAAGATATCTGTGTCTGCACTGGGATGTTTTATTAGAAGTACAAGTTTAAATGATGGGCTGTAGCAATGTTACACATACTGTTAAAATTGAAATACTATATTAATGTCTGTAATATATTGTATAGTTGTAAAGTGGATCATATGCAAAACTAATATAAGCTATAATGTTTCTCTCTTGACTATATTTGTTTTTGGAATAATTGTGGCGGTTTGACGTAAGTGGCCACACTAGTGGAAAAAATGGTTTGCCGCCAAGGTTACTGAATTTAATCCCGTGAGGTGATTCACCCCACCGTAAGTAAATATCGTCTGTTAAACCCCTTGTGGAAAGGATCGATACGTACGTGGCGGAGCTGAACCATGCTCTAATAACGTTGAAATGAACACCAACAACAACAACAACAGCAAGTAGAGTATGTGGTCCTTGGGCTAAGTCATGCACTGTCCTTTAATGTAAGAGAAAAGTTGTTAATCTTTTCACTTGAGTTGTACTTGTATGCATTATTGAAAGCGTTTGAATTTATCGCAAGTGTTTTGCCAGTAGGTACATATTTTATATGTAGTGACTCACATTCAGTACTGAATTATTTGATGTATGGTCATAGGCCAGGAAGAAAATCAGTGTTGATTTTAGAAAAGATACTTCTAAAACTGAGAGCAGTCAAGTATGAGATTATAGCAACATGGGTACCAGCACATTTTGGAATTAGGGGAAATGTGCAGGCAGATAAGCTGGCAAAATGGGGTGCTAGGTATGGGGAAAATTTAGTATGTCAGTACTGAGTGAATGATTTCTTATGTTATTATGAGAAGTCTCAAAAGCAGCGTTCCCAAGCGTGCCTAGCTAGAATCCCATGTCTAGACACGTGTCTAGCCAGAATTTAATGCCTAGACAACAACAGTTCACAAGTAAAATTTAAACTTAGCTAAAACTACAAATTTAGTGTAAAATTGTCTTTTCTAGCCAATCAAGAGAGCTTATGCGGGCAAAAATTTCAAAGTTGTAATCCCTATTTTTACTGTGACAAGATAATGGATGAGATGAGCGTAACAATTGCTTTGGTGTGCTTAACTATTAAGTCTGGTGTTGCATATTTGCTTAAAATGAAAATAACAATTAATTAGAAAACAAAAATTAAATTTCAGTTTAAAATGTAAACATAAATGATGAAAATAGTGGAACTCGACACATTCTGATTGGCTGTAATCGAAAATCCTAGACATTGAGTTTTAGAGTCTTTAAAACTTAATTTCTAGCCAAGCGCCTTGTCTAGCGTGTCTAGCTAAGCGCCGAATTTTACTTATGAACGGTCGTTGCCTAGACAATGAATTCTGGCTAGACACGTGTCTAGACATGGGATTCTAGCTACACAGGCTTGTGAACGCCATTTAAAGGAGAAGGAGAAAGATGTTTTTAGTCAAAGATCTCAGAACCAGATCCTTGATTTGTATGATTATGGTAGGGTAAAATACTCTGCTTTTAATTAAAAAAATAATTAACATTTTGGCATCCCTGCTTTCAATAAAAAAATTCGAGATATTATCATATAGATATAATACCTCTCTACCCCCCCCCCCCCCCCTCTGGATACCACTTTGATAGGATACCGTCTCAGCTTTACATTAAAAAAACTATTTTAATTTATAACTAACTAGGTCACTATATGGTTCAAACAAACACGCGAAATAACGTTAAACAGCTTAGTGTTCCTTGAAAAAAAATTGAGGGTATAAGTAAATGAGTACAATGACAACAACAAAAATGTCGAAATTATTCAGATATACCTCAAATTCTTGGAAAACTGAGTCATAGATTCGCCGTGGCATTCAATAAGATCCAAAGAATCTAATTAAAAGGGAGCACACACAAAAGCCAAATTAGACCAGTGGCCTATGAGAAATTGCAAAATACCCAAGACAATGAACAAGTCCCAATGGGGGGCCCTGGGTGTATCAGAATATTTCAATGGTTTCCCAGGGAATTTGAATTAATTTTCTTCTGTCTCACCTTTAAATGAAAAATAATTATCTTTTTGGCATCCCTGCTTCCAATAAAAAAAATAAATAGGCATTATCATTTAAAAATTATAGCCCCGTGTCCCCCCCCCCTACAGGCAATCGTTTACAAATTTTTATGAATCATGTTCTTGGGGTAGCTTCCGTTTCAATCTTTAATTCCCCAACCTTGTACATGGCTTAGTCTATAACTAAATTTTGTCTCAATAGAAGTTTTTTTTTGGGGCGGGTGTAAAATTTTATCAGAAAGAAGATTGTCTTTTCTTTAATCTATCAGGCGTTCAATAATATTGTATTAAGCATTTAGAAAATATTATCTAAAAACAGCAAAAGAAAACAAAATTCTGTAAACTTACGATTCAGCTGTATAAACAGTCTGTCGACTATCAATTTCAAAATCCAACTGAAGCTGTATAGTAGTGAATGCGTTCTATTTAACTTAAAAATAAAATTCTTGACTTCAAATGATGTAAGAATTAGCAATTGGGAAATTCGAAATGATTTAATCTCATTTCATAAAGACGTTACTTTTTTTGTCAACATATGAAGAACTGTGTATATTGCAATTGCATCTGTCTGGTTTTTATGCTAAGTAACAAAAGAGACGAAAATTAACGAACAAGAGAGTAGTGAAGAATTATGGTATGCAAAGTAATATTTGGCAGGGAAAGTCACTGGTAATAAATCGTTCAGGGTGGCACCGTGATTGGGTGATTTTCAGGGATTCGGGGAACCGAATTTTTTTTTCGGGGTGATGCATAGATTTTTGGGGGAATACCCGAAAATTCGGGGATAGTGCAAGCCCTGCTTGATTTCTAATCCGGAAAATCGAAATACTAAACCACACGAGAAAAAAAAGTTCCGACTTTGCGGTTGACGCAATAAAGAATTGCCGCAAAATTAATTGAAAGTCAGCCGAACGCCGCCAATTCTGCCGGCGGCGGCGCACCCGAGGCGGGCCGACGGCGTAGCGACACTCCGGCGGCGGTCAACTGGGCCTCTCGTTGGCGGCGTTCGGTCGATCCGAAGGCGCGGTGCCGGGGTCTTAGCACAAGTTTAATTCCTGGCATTGCCAATTTATTTGGTTTGGGATAGGAGTCAGTGATGTGACTGTAAGCTCTGCAAGATTTGGTTTATATTTAAATGAGCACCTGGAGAAATCTGGGGAAGGAAAACAGGAAGGGCATGCAAAAGTACAGGATAGCTTGTCCCTAGCTTCCTATTGCTGTTTCTGGCTAAAGAACCATAAAATGAAGATCAGTACTGCCAGTTTGGACCTTGAAAGTCTAGAACTACCATACTTACTTAAATATTGGTATTCAGTTTGCAAACAACATTTTATATTCAGTTATTTTAAAAGTATTTAGACAATTAGCCATTTAGGTATCTAATTATTATTATTAATAATTAGTTCTTAAGGCCAAACTGACTTTTGATTTAAAACAAATATGTTTTGCTGTGTTTAAAGTAGAGATTTTAAGGTCATTAATAATTAGAGACCCTTTCTCTGATTTTGCCAACTTTTTAGGCAATAAACAATTTTTAATCACCTTAAAATATTTCTTTTGGTCCTTTACCAGTGGTTATCCATTCTAATGCACTAAACAATGATTAAAATAAACTATGGTCACTAAAAATTCTGAAAATATAACCTATTTTACCAACTTAAGATTGTTCCAAAAGGTGTAAGAAAATATTTAAGTAGGCCTACTGACTTATCCACATAAACTTTCTTTTAAACCCATTGAATGTAAGTAGAGATGAAGAAATACAAGATGGTCCTTCCTTTTGCCTGAATAATGGAAGTATGGACAAGAGTGTGGTTCATGAGAGATTTCTGGTGAATGTACTGAGGGAGGAATGTTTTGCAAGGCTGAAAAATTTAGGGCAATTGAGCACAGAAGTAAAAATTTGTGATTTGTTTGTGTTATACTTATACAGTGTCAAGTATTTTAAAGTTAATTTTCTTTTCTTTTTTTGTCATGGCCCTAGGGCTTTAGTGCAATAAGACATACTTATGTCCATCCATTTTCTTTAAACAAACAAGAGTTCTAGCTTCCTAGCGAGTTCTGTTTCCTAGCTTCAATAAATTCAAATGTAATTCTGAGAACAGGGATTCCAAAGTTGGGCAAAAACTTGCAAATAGACCTCTGGTATGAATAAGTAATTTGTGAGATATGTATATAAATTTAAAGATTAAAAAAATCCTGTAGAAAACAAAAAATACAAATGAATAAATAAAAGTACTCTTTTGAAACCATTTAATGAATTGCCACAAATACGGATCACCCTTAACATTAAAATGAACAAAGCTACAATTATGCATCTGTTTTCTTTAAAAAGACTGAAGGGGCAAACCTCCAGGCTTTGATAAATTCAATCTTACTTTTGGCTCCTTTTCAAAGAAGACTTTCTTTGGATTCTTTTCCATCAACTAAAAACAGTAGGGGCAGCATCAGGTACAAGTGACCTTCCTCTTAGTCAACATACCCAGGGGGAAATCATGCAGCTCTATACTAGACTATAATTTACCCCCAACTTGCCTAATGTAAAAATATATAGCCCAAATTATATATTTCCCATGTATTCTGCCACCTTTCACTTGTTTTCCCGTTCATGTTTTGTCACATTTGATTAAATTAATAGGTACTAGGGTTGGAGTTAAGTACAACAGAGCTGCAAGTAAAATGTGTAAGCTATAATTATTATGCAAATTATAAAGGGTCACTTGTTTTTAATATGTTTTCTTCTCTAGGCCTAATGGTCTAGAGAAGGTCTAAACAGGTCTAGTGGAGTTTTGAGCCCTTTTGGCCTCAAAACTCCTATGCCTTCCGAAGGCCAGAACATAATTTGTACTTTACTGAAAGAAATACAAATGTTTTTACTCTCATAGCTTTTCAAGCTTCTACGACAACACTTTCAATAAAAACCTTATATGCCCCCAGGGCATAACTTACAACCCTTGCCCTGAGGGCTGGGGGGGGGATGTCATCCTCAAAGACCTAATTTCCAGAACTTTATACTACGTTGAACAAAATGACTATCTGAAAATTTTGATTGGATGTGTTTGGGGGCATGGTGGGCGTTAGAGGGGGGTTAGTTACCTTCCAATCCGTTTCGACTATTAAAAAGGGCACTAGTCCTCTCAATTTCCAATTGAATGAGTCCCTTTTGAAGTTTCTACCACAACGCTATCAATAAAAACCTTATATGCCCCCAGGGCATAAATTACAACCTTTGCCCTGGGGGGTCTGGGAGGTTTGTCATCCTCAAATACATAATTTTCAGAACTTTCAAGTACGTTGAACAAAATTGACTTTCAACTACTCTGAACTTTGATTGAATGTTTTCAATAACAACCTTATATGCCCCCAGGGCAGAACTTACAACCCTTGCTCTGAGGGTTGGAAGGTTGTCATCCTCAAAGACCTAATTTCCAGAACTTTCTACGACATTGAACAAAATGGCTGTCTGAAAATTTTTATTGGATGTGTTTGGGGGAATGGTGGGCGTGAGAGCGGGGTTAGTTACCCTCCAATGACTTTCGACTATTATAAAGAGCACTAGCCCTCTCAATTTCCAATTTAATGAGCCCTCAAAACTTCTACAACATCGCTTTCTATAAAAAACTTATATGCCCCGAGGGCATAACTTAGAACGCTTGCCCTGAGGGCTGTGGGGTTGTCATCCTTGAAGACCTAATTTCCAAAACTTTCAACTCCGTTGAACAAAATAGCTATCTACAAATTTTGATTGGATGTGTTTGGGGAAAAGGTGGGTGTGAGAGGGGGGTTAGTTGCCCTCAAATCACTTTCGACTATCAAAAAGGGCACTAGCCCTTTCAATTTCCAATCGAATGAGCCCCTTTTGAAGTTTTTACAACAAATCTATACATAAAAACCTTATATGCCCCCAGGGCATAACTTATAACCTTTGCCCTGGGGGCTCTTTGGGGTTTGTCATCCTTAAATACATAATTTGCAGAACTTTCAACTATGTTGAACAAAACGGCTATCTATCAACTTTGATTGAATGCTTTGGGGGAAATTGTGGGCGTAAGACGGTGGTTAATCACAATCCCCTCACTTTCGACTATTAAAAAGAGCAATTTCAATTTCCAATCAAATGAGCCCTTTTTGAAATTTCTGCAACAACTTTCTATATAAGCTTTATATGCCCCCAGGGCATAACTTATAACCCTTGCACTGAGGGCTCTGAGGGGGTTATATCCTAAAAGACCTAATTTCCAGAACGTTCAACTACGTTGAACAAAATGGATATCTCAAAATTCGGATTGGATGTGTCTGGGAAAATGGTGGGCGTCAGAGGGGGGTTAGTTGCCCTTCAATTACTTTCTACTATTAAAAAGGGCACTATCCCATTCAATTTCCAATTGAATGAACCCTTTTCGAAGTTTCTACAGCATCGCTTTCTATAAAAACCTTATATGCCCGCAGGGCATAACTAATTTCCAAAATTTTTAACTACGTTGAATAAAATGGCTATCTAAAAATTTTGATTGGATGTGTTTCGGGAAACGGTTGGCGGGAGAGGGGGGTTAGTTGCCCTCAAATCACTTTCGACTATTAAAAAGGGCACTAGCCATTTGAATTTCCAATCAAATGAGCCCTTTCTCAAGTTTCTACGACAAAGATTTCAATGAAAACCATATATGCCCCCAGGGCCTAACTTATAACCCTTGCCCTGAAGACTGGGGGGGGGGGGAGTGTTCTGCTCAAAGGTATAACTTCCTAAACTTTAAACTGCGTGAAACAAAATGGCTATCTCAAAATTTTTCTTGTATGTGTTTAGGAAAATGGTGGGCGTGAAAGGGGTGTTAGTTGCCGTCCAATCCCTTTCGACTATTAAAAAGGGCACTAGCCATTTCAATTTCCAATCGAATGAGCCCTTTTTGAAGTTTCCACGACAACGCGTTCTATAAAAACCTTATATGCCCTAGGGCATAACTTACAACCCGTGCCCTGAGGGCTGTGGGGGGGGGGGGTTGTCATCCTCAAAAACCTAATTTCCAGAGCTTAAAATTACGTTGAACAAAATGGGTATCTCAAAATTTTGATTGGACCCTTGCCCTGAAGACTATGGGGAAAGTGTCTTCCTCAAAGGTATAATTTCCTGATCTTTGAACTGCGTGGAACAAAATGGTTATCTAAAATTTTGATTGGATGTGTTTGGGGAAAAGGTGAGCGTGAGAGGGGTCTTAGTTGCCCTCCAATCACTTTCGACTATTAAAAAGGGTACTACCCATTTGAATTTCCAATTGAATGAGCCTTTTTTGAAGTTTCTACTACAACGCTTTCTATAACAAACCTTATATGCCCCCAGGATATAACTTACAACCCTTGCCCTGAGGACTCAGTGGGGGGGGGGGGGGTTGTCATCCTCAGAGACCTAATTTCCAGAACTTTATACTACGTTGAACAAAATGACTATCTGAAAATTTTGATTGGATGTGTTTGGGGGAATGGTGGGCGTGAGAGGGGGGTTAGTTACCCTCCAATCCCTTTCGATTATTAAAAAGAGCACTAGCCCTTTCAGTTTCCAATTGAATGAGCCTATTTTGAAGTTTTTACGACAACTCTATCTATAAAAACCTTATATGTCTCCAGGACATAATTTACAACCTTTGCTCTGGGGGGTTTTTCATCCTTAAATACATAATTTTCAGAACGTTCAACTACGTTGAACAAAATTGACTTTCAACTACTCTGAACTTTGATTGAATGTTTTCAATAACAACCTTATATGCCTCCAGGGCATAACTTACAACCCTTGCTCTGAGGGCTGGAAGGTTGTCATCCTCAAAGACCTAATTTCCAGAACTTTCTACTACCTTGAACAAAATGTCTATCTGAAAATTTTGATTGGATGTGTTTGGGGGAATGGTGGGCGTGAGAGGGGGGTTAGTTACCCTCCAATCACTTTCGACATTATAAAGAGCACTAGCCCTCTCAATTTCCAATTTAATGAGCCCTCACAGATTCTACAACATCGCTTTCTATAAAAACCTTATATTCCCCGACGGCATAACTTAGAACGCTTGCCCTGAGGGCTGTGGGGTTGTCATCTTTGAAGACCTAATATCCCAAACTTTCAACTACGTTGAATAAAATTGCTATCAAGAAATTTTGATTGGATGTGTTTTGGGAATAAGTGGTCTTGAGAGGTGAGTTAGTTGCCTTCAAATCACTTTTGACTATTAAAAAGGGCACTAGCCCTTTGAATTTCCAATCGAATGAGCCCCTTTTCAAATTTCTACGACAACTCTATCCATAAAAACCTTATATGCCCCCCAGGGCATAACTTAAAACCTTTGCCCTGGGGGCTCTGGGGGGTTCGTCATCCTTAAAAATATAATTTTCAGAACTTTCAACTACGTTGAACAAAATGGCTATCTCTAAACTTTGATTGAATGCTTTTTGGGAAATTGTGAGCGTGAGATTACTGTGAGCGTTAATTACTCTCCACTCACTTTCGACTATTAAAAAGAGCAATTTCAATTTCCAATCAAATGGGCTCTTTTTGAAATTTCTATAACAACTTTCTATATAAACTTTATATGTTCCAGGGCATAACTTAAAACCCTTGCACTGAGGGCTCTGAGGGGGTTATATCCTAAAAGACCTAATTTCCAGAACGTTCAACTACGTTGAACAAAAGGGATATCTCAAAATTCGGATTGGATGTGTCTGGGAAAATGGTGGGCGTCAGAGGGGGGTTAGTTGCCCTTCAATTACTTTCTACTATTAAAAAGGGCACTATCCCATTCAATTTCCAATTGAATGAGCCCTTTTCAAAGCTTCTACAACATTGCTTTCTATAAAAACCTTATATGCCCGCAGGGCATAACTAATTTCCAAAAATTTTAACTACGTTGAATAAAATGGCTATCTAAAAATTTTGATTGGATGTGTTTCGGGAAAAGGTTGGCGGGAGAGGGGGGTTAGTTGCCCTCAAATCACTTCCGACTATTCAAAAGGGCACTATCCATTTGAATTTCCAATCAAATGAGCCCTTTCTCAAGTTTCTACGACAAAAATTTCAATGAAAACAATATATGCCCTTAGGGCCTAACTTATAACCCTTGCCCTGAAGACTGTGGGGGGGGGGAGGTCCTGCTCAAAGGTATAACTTCCTGAACTTTAAACTGCGTGAAACAAAATGGCTATCTCAAAATTTTGATTGGATGTGTTTGGGAAAATGGTGGGCGTAGAAGGGGTGTTATTTGCCTTCCAATCCCTTTCGACTATCAAAAAGGAAACTAGCCATTTCAATTTCCAATCGAACGAGCTCTTTTTGAAGTTTCTACGACAACGCTTTCTATAAAAACCTTGTATACACCGAGGGCACAACTTACAACCCTCGTCCTGAGGGCTGTGGGGGGGGGGGGTTGTTTTCATCAAATACCTAACTTCCAGAGCTTATAACTATGTTGAGTAAAATGGCTATCTCAAAATTTTGATTGGACCCTTGCCCTGAAGACTATGGGGGCGGTGTCCTGCTCAAAGGTATAGTTTCCTGATCTTTAAACTGCGCTGAACAAAATAGCTATCTCAAAATTTTGATTGGGTGTGTTTGGGGAAAAGGTGGGCGTGAGAGGGGTGTTAGTTGCCCTCCAATCCCTTTCGACTATTAAAAAGGTCACTAACCATTTGAATTTCCAATTGAATGAGCCTTTTTTGAAGTTTTTACTACAACGCTTTCTATAAAAACCTTATATGCCCCCAGGACATAATTTACAACCCTTGCCCTTAGGGCTGTGGGGGAGTGTCCTCCTCAAAAACATAATTTCTATCTGGAAATCAACTACGCTGAACAAAATGGCTGTCTCAAAATTTTTAGTGGATGTGGAAGGGGTCTTAGTTGCCTTCCAAGTACTTTCGACTATTAAAAAGGGCAAAAGCCACTTCAATTTCTAATTGAATGTGCCCTTTTTGAAGTTCCTGCGACAACTTCTTCGATACGAAGTGCCCTGGTCTAAGGAAAAAAATTAATAAATAGTACATTGTGCCAACATCGCTCTTATATGCCCCCAGGGCATAACTTAAAACCCTTGCCCAAAAGGGTTGTGGGGGAGTGTCCTCCTCAAAACATATTTTCTATCTGGAAATCAAATACGTTGAACAAAATGGCTATATCACAATTTTTATTGGATGTGTTTGGGGAAATGGTGGGCGTGGAAGGGGTGTTAGTTGCCTTCCAATCACTTTCGACTACTAAAAAGGGCACAAGCCACTCCCTTTTCCAATCGAATGAGCCCTTTTCGAAGTTTCTACGACGATTCATTCGCTACGAAGTGACCTGGTCTAAAACCAAGAGAAAAAAATAATAAATAATATATTGTGCCAACATCGTTCTTTACTTAGGCTGCGCTATTGCGCTGCCTATGATACTAAGCTACACTTACTGCTGTAGTATGTATTAATAATTGTATATATTAATATTATTGCACATTATTTTAATATTTTACATGTAAATTAGTTGTATGTATATGTATGAGTATGTGTATATATTGCAAAACAAGCTCATTGGTTTAAATTATCGGTTCCATTGTAACTGAACCCCAAGCAGCTGAACCACTGTAACTGAACCATCGTGCAACTGAACCACCGTGCAATTGAACCACCGTGCAACTGAATCACCGAGCAACTGAACCCCCGTGCAACTGATCCCTCCAACTGAACCCTCGTGTAACTGAACCCTCGTGCAACTCAACCACCGTACTTACATTGGGTAAAACACAAGTTAGAATCTTTACATGTTCAACCTTGTTGGAATTGTTTGCTCTTTCAAGTCTTTATATAAATTACTGTCAAGATGATTTATAAAAATGCTCTGTTTTGTTGTCACAAAAACAAAGAAAATTCGACGTCATAAACTCTTCAATCCAGATTTATTTCTCTTTTTATGTCTGTTAATGGACGTTCCCTTCACCCTGTTACTTTCTACGGGTCTAAGCGTTTACCCCTTTCCCCTCCCCCACCCACGGAAACCCCTCACCTGCAAAATACCTCTCTCGCGGAGATTATGGTTTTCAAAATTTAAAAATCTTCTTTGAGTCGTGTTATTTTTTTAGTTTAATTGAGAAGTTCTAAGGGAAGCGGGAAAGAGGAATTTATGTGTAAATCTTGCCCCCCCCCTCCGTGCAAATACTTTCTTCTCATGAAAAATCCTCCAGAAAACCCCCACGCAAAAGATTTCCGTATGTTTCCCAATGACAAATACTATCTGTAAGCAGTAGACAAATCAAAAACCTTGAAAAAGAACTAAAACTTCTGCAATGGGGCTATCTGATTGTTTTGTAGCTAGGAAGAGAGGGAGATACCTCAAAGGGTGCATTTTGATGCCGAAACCTCTCACCTGCAAAATACCCCTCTCGCGAAAATTATGGTTTTCAAAATTTCAAAATTTTCTTTGAATCGTGTTATTTTTTAGTTTTATTGAGAAGTTCTAAGGATAGTGGAAAAAAGGAATTTATGTGTAAATATTGCCCCCCCCCCTCCGTGCAAATACTTTCTTCTCATGAAAATTCCTCCAGAAAACCCCCGCGCAAAAAATTTCCGTATGTTTCCCAATGACAAATACTATCTGTAAGCAATAGACAAATCCAAAACTTAAAAAGGAACTGAAACTTCTGCAATAGGGTTATCTGATTTTTTTTGTAGCTAGGAAGAGAGGGAGATGCCTCAAAGGGTACATTTTGATTCCAAAACATCTCAGCTCTTATTGAGACTTCAAATAAATACAGAATTAGCTCTAAGGGAGAGACGACAGGAGAATGGAGGAAGAAATTGTTTGATAATCCCCAGGCATTTCTAGTCTTTTTTATAAGCGGAAAGTGATTGGAGACTAATCAACAGCAAGAGCCATTTTTTTTTAGGGGGGGGGGAGATTTTCCACGGGTAAGTATTTTCTGGGGGGGGGAGTATTTTCCGTGAGGTTTTATTTTCCGCGGGGAATTTTCCTCAACGGATATTTTTCGCGGGGGGGGGGGGGGAAACGGCGGCTCTCACTGTCTACATACTGTAATGTTTCTTTTACTACTTTGCTTATTTTGTTGTTTTCATTTTGTGGTATTTTCTACGCTCGTAGTTTGTTATCGTTTGGTTTGAAAAAAGGTTAATTACTTCCTTTGGTGGAGCCGACACAAAAGTTATTTTCTCTTTGTGTTTAGAAACTTTTGGTTTGATTTTTTTTTCTTAGATGAATCAGTCCTTTCCTGAACGTTGGGTAATAAATCTCTTTACTGAAAATATCGGAATTTTGAGAATTTAAATAGCAAAAAGTCGCTTTTGGTTGCGCTTTCTTTAAATTAATTAAAAAGATTCTTTCGAAAAACAATTTTTCAAAGAAAAGTAAAAAGCCATATTAAACCAAAGACTAGCATGAATAAATTCGTATAATAATTCAAACCCAAAATGGTCAGAAATTACTACAAAAAAAAAAAAACCCAAACGAACAGAAATTAAAACAAATGATCATTGAAAACATGGGGGTTTTGGGGAAAACAAAAAAAAGGGGCTATAGAGTTACATGCAGAACCCCCGTTCTAACAAACCCCCATTTAACTCTAGCCTCCTTTACCCAACCCTCATTTAAATCAAATCCTGAACCTAAGTCAAGGCCTAAAAATAAGTTTGAACTAAGGCTGATTAAAAGCTCCAAATCTGTTTCTCGCTTCATTTGCGGTTTCTAACTTGTATTACTCATCAGTATAACCCTCTAAATTGAATGAAACTTTCAGGATTGGGCCTATCGCCAAAAGCAAGGCCCGATAAAGTGTTTATTTTGGTTTTATTGCAAACTTTGAACTTTTCATTAGTTCGAAGTCCCCCACCCACAACTTATTCTGAAAGGTCTAACTTACTAATTGCAGACGTTCTTGAGATATTGCTGTGTACCCCTTTTGAGAGTGTGCATAATCATAGTCAATTTGATTCAGTTCACAATCCACCGAAATATTCATTGACAGCTTCAAGGAATATTTCTAAGGGTAGCTACTAGTATTAGTAGCTACCCTTAGCTTGCGTAGTAGCAGTATGCACATAGCACCTTTTATTTTCTTCAACATTTTTTTCAACACACCAAACTGTCCCTAGGATATTGCTGATGCGCCCTTTTGACAACCTGTATACAGATGGCGTGATGTGATTCAGTTCACCTTCCACCCTCAATATTCCCTGAAAAGTGCACCTTCATACAGTTCATTACTGTTAGGTACAGCTGTAATGGTAGTCCCAGTAATAGTATTAGTAGTAGTATTAATAGTAATAGCACTAGTGCTAGTAGCAGCAGTAGTATTAACATATTGCATTTTGGTCAGCTGAAGATTCCTCTCATCAAGTTCAAGAAGCTTCAACTTAATACAATTAGCTGTTACTATCCCATTGCCGATATATCCTTTTGATAACCTATATGTCCATGTAGTTCCTTAATTTTCATCTTAATACTTTTAGCTTACAAGTAGAAAAAGGGGTGCTACTCCGAACAGGGCTCCTTATTTGGGCATAGAGTCCCTAGGGAGAACACGTGGTAATGTCAGTCCCACGCCCATACCAAATATAGGCATGGAATCCCCAGGGAGAATGATTGCATAATTGAAGTGGGTCAATGCCCTCTTTTTTCCCAGGTCGATTTATTTGTTGTTGTTGTTTGGTCAAGTGCACGCTCGGGGCGAATGTTAAGATCCAGGAATGGGACACAGGATCACGTGTTTCCTTCTTAGCCAATCAGAGACTCGGTTACATCCCCCTTCTAGACCAATCAGAGACTCGCTTACATATGATTTTTCCCATTACATAACAATTCGCCCTTGAGATTTCGTATATAACGGACTTGCATTGTGATTAAATTATCAGAAAGTATTGTGACACAGTTGAAAGAACAAGAATGAATATTGTTGATGAGCTTGAAGCCTTGACAGCCAAAATTAGCAATGTGAGTACATTTTCATTTTTTATTTTCAAAATAAAATTATTTTCCTTGGTCACCCTCCAGTATATCTAAATAAGTCCCCCTCCCCCACAATACAAACTCCACTATACTATCTTTATACTCACTAGAAAACATAAAATATGTTCTTTTTGCTACCTAAACCCTCCTCAAACCCCCCCACTGTTTTTACAAGTATAATTCTTCCAATAGAAATAAATTTATTCTTTCTGTAAGCCTATCTAAAAGTGACAGTCAACTTTATGTCAATCCCTTAGCCATTAAGCCGCTAAATTGACAAAACATTTCCGCAAGATTATAATTGGTCACCCTCCAGTATATCTAAGTAAGTCCCCCCTCCCCCACAATACAAACTCCACCATGCTATCTTTATACTCACTAGAAAACATAAAATATGTTCTTTTTACTACCTAACCCCCCCCCCCTCAAAACCCTCCACTGTTTTTACAAGTATAATTCTTCCAATAGAAATATTTCTCTTTTTTCGATAAAATTCTTGCTTTTCTGTATTGTGATCTTTTCTGTAACTGACTTCTGTCAATTCTTAAGGCATTATGCCGCTCTGTTTTGACATAAGGCTCCGCGCAAGATTATAAATAGTTTTGTCACCCCTTTTCCTGTGTATTTACGTTTGTGGCTTAACCAAAGGGATTGTTTTTCTCCGTCAAATTACAACACTTTCAGGCAATTGCAATAATTAAGCGCAGGCCAACGCAATCTGTATTTGGAGAAGTGAAACGAGTTATTTTTAAATTAAGGTCTAACAATATATTTAGGACATTGCTGAAAGGGGGGGGGGATTGTTTTTCTCCATCAAATTAAAACAGTTTTTCAGACAATTGCAATAATTAAGCACAGGCCTATGCAATCTCTATTTGGAGAAGTGAAACGGGATTATTTTCAAAATAATTACTAACAATATATTTAGGACATTGCTGAAAGGGGGGACATGCCTCAATTCTATCACCATTATTGTAAAATGAAAACAAAGTGTTTCCTTGCATGAAAAGTAAGGGGCTGGGATGTCTATGAATAAGCTTTTTTAATTAATTAAAATAGCATTTGATTTCTGAGTTTAGTATATTTTTACTTTTTGCTTTACTGACAATGCTGGGGAGGGGGTTTCTTAGTGATAAATGCTTTTCTAGACAAAATTATGGTTAGGTTATGAGTACTAATTTTCTTCTGTAAAAAAAGGGGGAAATTGTTTTCCATACTAATTTTTGTCTCTTCTTTTAAGGCCAATTGTGAAGAATGCCCGCCGCCTCCCAGTAAGAGAGCTAGGGTCCAAGATAAAACCCCTACGAGGGCGACAGTTGTCCAATATGGCCGCTTGCCAAAACCCTCCAGCTCTGCACTGCCTGCCCAAGTTTCGTCTGCGCAGGCAACAATACAACTTGGCCAAAAACCAAAAAGAGAGTGGATGGCTGCTTTCAATGCCAAAACTACGCAAGATCATGAAATAGCCGGCCCGTCACCCCCTTATTATACATTGTCGAGGGTCTTAGGAGCTGCCCCGCCTATACAACAGATCAGTGAGGTTGCCCTCCAACATGCGCTACCCGAACCATCTGGCACCCAAGTGCAGCTGGAATTGGCAAATGTGAGCATTTTTTCTTACCTACCTTTTCTTCCAATCTTTTTAGTCTTTTCTTTTCACTATTTTTCAACACTGTAAAAGTGTGTCAGAGATATTAAAAATGTTATTTTCTCTATAATCCCACACCCCTTGTTTTAAATTTCTCTGCTCCCCCCTCCATCAGAGATATCTAAATATAATGTAATTTTTTTTGTCAAACCACTCTCTTTTTCTAATCTTTCCAATTTTCTTTGTTCCTTCACTGCTGCTATCTCTTCGCTATCTCTTAATTATATTTTTAGTTAATTTCTAGTTTACTGCTATCTCAACATTTGAAATTCAAAATGCTATTTTTCACTAGAATATTATAGTTTTAAGGGGCCTAGAAGTAAACCTTTCATTTCATCACGGTAAAATTATGTCAGAAATATTAAAATATTAACCCCCCGCCCCAACCCTTGTTTTAAATCTCTTAGCTATCTCATAATAATATTTTTAGGTAATTTCTAGTTTACAGCTATCTCACCATTTGAAACTCAAAATGCTATTTTTCGCTAGAATATTATAGTTTTAAGGGGCCTAAAAGTAAAACTTTCATTTCATCACAGTAAAATTATGTCAGAGATATTAAAGGACATTGTTCCCCCTTTTAAATCAGATCAATTATCGTATACATTCAGACAGCTGAATTCTCGTAGTGAAGCCGAAAAGACGCATTTTACAAGTTGAAGCATCCATCCTTTTAGGACTTTTCTTTTCGCTTTTTTTTCAACACTGTAAAATTATGTCATAGATTTTAAAAGGTGTTTTCCCCCCACTCAATTAGAAGGACAGAGATTATACCATTTATCTATTGCACATATGGATTCTAATTTGCGTAATATTTTTGACAGCTTTCAACCTTACAACTTGCCAAGATTTTGGGGAGACATTCAATAAGAGTTAACGGTTTCCATTTAATTGTATTTTTCTGCTGAATATCTTGGAACAGAACATACGAGATTACAATAATTAAGCTCATGAGTTCACAACCTGTAAGGAAGTAGAGAGAAACGACTTATTTCCAAAATTATGGTCTAACAATATTTTTTTTAGGACATTATATAAACGGCTGGGAGCCACGGAGCCCGGGAAGCGCCGCTGGGCCCGGGAAGCGCTGTAGGGAAGCGCCGCAGGCCGGGAAAGCGCTGCAGGAAGCGCCGCGATGTCCCGCTGGGCCAGCTCGGAGGGAGGGGGGGAATTAAAAAGTGGAAATTGGGAAGGGGAGTTGTTTGAACAAAATCAAATTGCATTCTATGTAAAGCGTTTTAGATTGTAAATATCTTATATTAAGTTGGAAATTGGAACTTTCAGAATATCGATAGAGTAGGGAACAGTGAATTAACCAAATGCTACTATGTGCATACTGCTACTACCACTACTAAGCGCGTTTTAAATAATACGTAAATAATAATCCAAATTTAAAAAATGGGATGATTTGAACACTTTGAAAATAAGCTATTTTTCATTTATAGGTTGCATTGGTCCCATATTCCATGTCGCCGGCCTCATCAGTTGGAGAAGTAGAGGAAGAACTTGCGTCTACGGAATTTCATGCCATTCAGGACAATTCACATATCAATGAATGGGATGGTATTGTTAATTCCGATGAAATACCTTTTAATACTGAAGATTTTTTAAATAATTATTTCAATGTAAAACCTAGCACAGTTGAGCAAGGTAATGTTCCTAGTTCAGAGGGGGACTTGCCATTGATAAGTCCAAATACCATGCTAATTTTAGATGATTTTACAAATGAATTAACTGGGAATCCTCCTCTAGCCCCCGATACCCTACTTCCACTTCAAACAACTGAAGTGGATTCCCATACCCCAAATATTGAACAATGTGGTGGAGGGGGAGGGAGTGTTGATAATATACAAGAGGGGGATGGGGCGGGGGGTAATGTCCAATTTACGACTTTTCCCGAATTTCAACTATCTAATACAATTTTAAATGCAATAGTTGTCTACACTGCAACTTTTGGGGGTCCTTTTAATTCACTTATGGGGGGAAATTTTGTGTTTGACCCCGTAGAAATTGTGCATGACTATGTAGATAGAATTCGTGCACTGCTGGAGAACCAAATTCACTTATGGGGAGGGGGGAGGGATTCAATTAAGGTCTCTATTGTTTTAAACGTGTTTTATTTAAATGAGGGGAAAAGTGAAGTTTACCATCATAATATACACTCAGAGATGCGTTCGATATATCTGCATTTATAAAATTTTGAGGGTGTTTTTTGTGAGTGGGTAAGCAATATTAGTGCGAATCTTGAGAACTTTAACGAAAATGGGAGCGGCTCTGTAGTTCTTTTCGTTGAAAATTTAAGCGTTAATGTTTGTAAATTTAAGAAAGATTTTATTTTAAGAGGGAGACATAGTGACACGGGTACAGTTTTAAAATATAATCCAGATTTAGAAGGATGTCAAGGTGTCCAACGGATTTATTTTGAAACAGATCATAAATGTTTCAAGTACGCTTTCCTCATATCAGCATTCGAGCCTATAGCACGTGACGCTACCAAGACGAATTTAGACGATTGGGCTGTACATGGGATGGAAGGGTCCAATTTCCCCATTGTAGATTTTTCTTGTTTAGAGGGAAAATGCCCAGTCACGCTAAGATCCATTGATATTTTTGAAAGGGCTAATGCCCATTTAAATATTGGCGTTACTGTGGTTCAGTTTGAAACTGAATTTGAAGATGGGGTTCGTTTTAAAAAGAAGGGGGTGGTTTTCCCAGTAAGGGGCCCGTCAATTGAATTAGTCAAACACTGGGTTTGTTTGTTGTATACACCACCATCTAGTGACTTTGCCAATTCAATTGGCCATTTTAATCCAATCACAGACATTAGTAGAGTTCTGGGGGGCGGTAAGCATAGGGGGACACGTTTCTACTGTCCGACATGCCTGTCACAATTCTGTAGTCATATAAAACTACAGGATCATATGAAGCATTGTAGACGGCATGGCTATCAGACAGTGGAAACGGTTTCAGGGGATAGGGCCATTTTACGTTTTAAAATTTTTCCAAACACCCTCCTCCTGTGCAACAAAATATCTTTGGACTGTGAAGCTAAGCTGGTGGAGGTGTACGATCCTCGATTTCCAAACCGAATCAAAGAACACCAAGCTATAGCAGTGCCGTATGCCCCTGCCCAAAGAGACAATTCTAACTCCATCTAGGTGTTAGAAATTGTAGAAACAGTGGATGAGGGGGAGTGTATGATGAAGACACTGACTAAACTAAATGGCAAAGCTTATAGTGTTCTTCTTCGATTCAGAAATGCACATTATCTTATGTTGTTGTCTGCAGAGGATCGTCTCGCGATTAAAAGTCAAAAAATCTACTGGGCCTGTAAGAGGGCGTTCGAAGCCGGGATTAAAGAGACTAAAGGGAAAAGAGGGGGAGTGGAAAAGTCAGAGACCACAATCACTTGTGGCAGGACATATTCTCGGGGGGTAGTAATTTTAGAGGGGTGGCGCATCAATCGTGTAACTTAAATGTTAGCCAGTAGTTTTTATCCCAGTTTTTATCCATAATGCGAATTATGATTTAAAATTTATTTTACCGGCACTGGCACGTATGCACAGGGAGGGAGGGGGAGTAGATAGTCCATGGGTAAATAATTCATTTACCTATAACATTATTCCCAAATCGGCCGAGAAGTTGTTGCTTCTTGAGCTGAAATGGCAGGTAGTAAATAATGGGCATACGTGTTGGAATAAAATCAGGTTTTTAGATTCCTCTAGTTTTTTTCCCAAGGCATTGAGTCAATTGATTCAAGTGCAGAAAAGCGACAATTTTGATAGCTTTCCCTTGCTTAAACAGCACTTTCCAGACCGTAAAATGTATGACCTATTCACCTGCAAAGGTGTATACGCATACGACTATTACTGTTCTGGCGCTCGCTTAAGCGAGGTGAAACTACCTCCAATTGAAGCTTTTTACAATTCACTCACCAGCAGTGAATGCACAGCCGAGGATTATGAGTTTGCCAAGAAGGTGTGGGCTAAGGGGAATTGTAAAAATAGGTGGTATTATTGTAGACTGTACTTGGCCAGTGATGTTTTAACTATGTTGGATATAGTCTGCAAGAACACATATCAAATCTATTCAGAGTTCGGGTTAGATATAGGTTATTATTATTCCACACCACATTTAGTGATGGATTTGATTTTAAAATTTAGTAGGGAGGAAGTAGTCCTAATCACAGTTGTAGATCAACACCTTTTAGTAGAGAGCTCAAAGAGGGGTGGGTATGTTCTTCATGGAGATCACGTCTTGTAAACTGATCCGAGCGGACAAAGCACCGGTGCAAAGTCAAATGCAGTGTTCTTGGACATGAACTCATTGTACCCCTCAGCAATGTCTCACTACTCTTTGCCGTGTGGTAACTATCTATAGCTTGAGAATCCTTGTGAGTTCCCTGACATTACCACCGTCGAGGACAATGGGCCACAAGGATGGTTCTTTGAAATTGACGGGCACATTCCACTGCCGCTTCACGATTCAGTCAGAGATTTTGTTTTTCCCTGTATCAATCGACCCGTAAGCAGGGACTCATTTGAGCCCCTACAATCGATCATTGGTTGAGGATATGGGGATGCACTGGACCCCCTCTAAGCAAAAACTGATTGCTGATTTGGACCCTAAGGAGAATATCGTTGTTCACCATGTGCTTTTGCACTGGATGGTGAACAATGGTTTCAAGATCACCAAAATACATAGGGTCCTGCAGTTCAATCAGAAAGCATACTTAAAGACGTTTATCGACACTTTTGTTGATAAGCGCTCAAGGGAAAACTTCAGGGTAGAGAGGTAAATGTCAAACTCATTCTAAATTCAGCGATTGGCCAAATGTGTGAAAGCGTACGCAACAGATCTCACTGCGATATTATGACTGACCCTCTAGAGTGTGCATGAATTATTGCTGATCCCAATTTTACATCATTCACGAGTAGAGAGGCTGGCATGCTTCATCTAGACAGCAAAAAGAGAAATGTAGTACTGAGCAAGAATATAGCAAGAGATATTACAGTACTAGAAATGTCCAAAAAGCTCTCGCTGTCGTTCTTTTAAAAATTTTGTAACGTTCCCTGGCCACGGGAGGGGGAGGTTAAAGTTTACGACGGAAATAAATATTCCAGGCGTTTCAAGGTAAAAAATGCGGATTTATTTGGGGATCTAGAAAAAGGGGAACACATCAGCTCGCGGATGGATTTCACCAACTGGAATCCATCCCTCTACCCCGAGTTGGTGAAACGTCAAGCCCCCAACCGACTATTAATGAAAACCAGAGACAGGGAGTGACTTGATATCCAGGGGGGTGTTCCCGGGTCCCAAAGTTTATTGTGTTAAAACACATAATGGAGATGAAAAGCAGGCGTGTAAAGAGGTGCCTACACATTTTGTAAAGAGCAATTTCAACATGAGCGTGTACAGAGACTGTGTAGAAAGTAGCCTAGTGCCGAGAGCACAAGTGCTTGCAATTCGCTCTTTACAGTATAGAAATTATACTGTGAGAGTGGAAAAAAATGCAATGTCGTGTATATCTGACAAAGTCTATGTGCTCGAGAATGGTGTGAGTGTCCTGCCTCATGGCCACTACCGTATTTCAGACCGAGTTGAATGCATAGACTATCGCAATCAACTTGGTCTGGATAAATTAACCTAACCAACTAACCAAACTAACCCAACCACTAAACCCGTTTATAAATTAACTAACCCAATCTAACCTTAACCTAACCTTAACCTAACCTTAACCTAACCTGCAGCAGCAGTGACGACACCTATTGTACAGTTTTTTCCACCGCGGCCCCCGGGGGGTGGGGGGCCCTTCCCGTGGCCGGCCCTGGGGGGTGGGGGGGCCCCGCCTGCGGCCGCTCCCGTGGGGATGGGGGGTCCCTCCCGTGGCCACATTTCAGCCCCGCGGCTCCTGGGGGGTGGGGGGGGGGGTCTCCCCATTTTTTAAATTCATAATGTTCAACTGTGCTAGTTCATGTTCCAAGTGTTTTTCTGTTGCTTTCAAGTGTTGTTGTTGGACAGAAAAGTATTCATGTTGATGGACAAAAAGTTTTTAAAGACAATAAGTGTTGTGCAGATAGTGTTATTGTTGATGGACAAAAAGTGGTTTTATTTATATTGTACATAAAGTGTCATTTTTATCGTTGTTCATGTTACAAATAAATGACCATGAAATAATGTCAGGTTCTTGTTGAACATAAAGTGTTATTCTTATCATTGTTCATGTTGAACAAATAGAGTTTTCATGTTGCAAATAAATGATCATGAAATAATGTTGTTCTTATTGAACATAAAGTGTTATTCTTATGTTGCTGTTCATGTTGAACAAATAGAATTTTCATGTTGCAAATAAATGACCATGAAATATTGTTTTTTTGTTGTTCTTGTTAACGTAGATAGATCAATGGGTAAATTATTAATACTACTACTACTACTTATTCATTGGACACGTATGATTTACAGTTAGTTGTAGTCCGACTGTTGTCAACAGCAGCAGCAGCATGTATCAATTTAAAACACCCTTCAGATCCTTTCTGTGTGGTCCCTCAATGTCGGGGAAAACAACACTTTTAGCTAAAATAATTCAAAATTGTCAGAAAATGTTTGTGGAAAAGCCGGAAAAATTTACTATTGCTATAGTATTTGGCAGGAGTCCTATGATGAAATAAAAGCCATGGCAACAACCATACCAATACAATTCATACGGGGATTTGATATTTTCAATGGTATTGAACCGAATTCGTGGCTGATTATTGATGATTTGGCTGAATTCATAGAAGAGTTCTCACAGGAAATGCTACAGCGGTTCACTGTTCGCTCCCACCATTAAAAGATTTCCATAACCCTAGTTCTACACAATCTACTTCATCAGAACAAGTGTATACAAACCCTTGCTTTGAATTGCACCATCTATATTATCCATCGAGTTGTTTTTGATTCTAGCTCCCTAATAACTCTCAATAAACAGATTTACCCCAGTACCCCTAAATTTCTGCTGTCAGCGTACACTCAAATGAATAATAAGCCTGATGGTTACATTTTGCTCGATCTTAATCAGAGTATACCCGGGGATCTACGTGTTGTCACAGACATTTTTGAGAAAGAAATTACAATATATCTCTCAGTGAACCGTAGCAAAGGTTATTAGTTGGCGTTATGACACTGAAGATACTAGACGAACAACAGCATTTATTTTCCGTTTTAAGCACTTCAAAACCCTTGCTTAGGAAGGCCATACTCAAATATGGCGTTGACAATGATTTCATTAATCTAATATCTGAACTTTGTTTAAATTTAACTGAGGGCAATGTTCAACTGCCAGAAGGTGTTAGACAACAGACAAAGCAACATCGTTCCACTCTACGTGCCTTGGCCTGTAAGAACATGTGGCACTTAGTTACAAGAACACGTCTCATTCAAGCAGGTGTTATCTTTTTGCCACCGTTAATGCGAATAATTGCAGGACTTGTAAAAGTTTCTTCTAGAGAGAGAATAGCTAAATCCCGTACATTGACACCGTATGAGATTTTCTTCTCGCTTATCAAACATTTTGAAGACATTATAAGCAAATACATTAATGATGAGAATATTGCCGATGACAAAAAACTGCTTTAACTTCAAGATGCATTGCGACGTGTGGACAAGCATAAACCTTATCGTGAGAGACCCACCACTGTTACCAATCCCTCCAAACAGGAAACGTCTCCTCAAGATTCTGCAGCAGCAGTGAATTCAAAGGAGAAAGAATTGAATTCAATTGTATCAAAAATTGCGAACCTATTGCCACTCACCTATCATGAGCAGAGTAAAAGATTATTATCATATCTCATGTTGGAAACTGATGATGATTAAGTTCAAGTCGACAGCACAGGGAAACGAATTATAATTCAGGGAGAAGGTTATAATCTAGTTGATTTAATTTGTGATATGGTGACGAATCGTAAAGGACTTTTATCCTTTGACAATAATCTATAAACCTTTTGAAGTTTATAAAACTTCCCCAAAGGCCTGATTGGCAATAAGCAAATTCTTAAGAAACTAAGAGAATATAGTCCTCCAACAACGCCAACACCACCATTTAAAAAAAGAAGAAGATTCAATATTTGAAAATACTAGCAGCAGCAGCAATGATTTTATAACACCTGTGGCTGCTATTCAAAAGCGAAGACGAATTGATTCACCCTCCAGTGTGTAAAAGGGGAGTGGACGTTACACTACGTGTTTGCGTTCAAAATGGATGAAGTTCTGAAAGGTGTCTATGAAAATATTGGTGAAGCGGGAAGTTTAAGTTCTCCCAAAACCCTTTCTAAAGTTGTCTCCGGCAGCACATTGAAAAAAGCAAAAGAGTATCTAGAGAATGAACCGAGTTACACACTGCATCGGAATCACAGGCTTCGTGGCAAACAATATCGACAAACTAAAGCCTTTATTACTCTACATGTAATGCAAACGGATCTTTTAACTTTAGACGCAGTTCAACGGCGTCACAATGCACCCTACAAATATATTCTGATGGCAATCAGTGTCTTTATTCGCTATGCATATGCCATTCCATTACGATCAAAGAGAGGTGTTGAAGTTGCTCGGGCCATTGAAAGTATTCTTGAACAGGATTCGTATAGAAAAATTCAATCGGATCGTGGCAGTGAATTTGTTAATCCCCAAGTACAAAAGGTTTTATTGAAATATAATACATCACTCCATCAAGGTCAAAGTTCGATAAAGGCTGTATTGGCTGAACGATTAACAAGAGCGGTTCGTCTATTAATTTCAAGATATTTTACTCTGAATAATACACCGGCTTTTATTCATGATTTAGATAAAATCCTGCGGATATACAACCATCGACCTCATCGATCTCGGGATGTTCAAGCCCTTGGGATGTTCACTGCAGTGAAAATACATTTGATGCTTTTCTAAAGCAATATTCCAATGGTGAAAAAGAAAAAAAAATGTGAAGAAGAAATTCAATGTTGGTGATACTGTTCGAATTAATAGAACCACCAATATTTTTGAAAAGGGGAATTACTTATGGAGCACCGAACTTTTTAAAGTGTCCAAAATCCTGAACACTGAACCCACGACATATCGACTGCGAGACACCAAAGATGAGGAGATTCTCGGCGGTTAATATGAATATGAACTGCAAAAAGTTAGAAACACTAGTGAAATGTATCAAATTGAAAAGATATTAAAGAGTCGTACTCGTAGGGGCAAGAAACACTTGCTTGTTCGCTGGCTAGGATACAACTCAGATTTTGATTCTTGGGTCAGTGCATAAGATATTGACAATACCCAATGATTTCTATGTGACTTTCATGTCCAATGTTTCTGACCCTCTCTACAATGACTTGAATAGAACAAGTGATTTTTGGACGAAACTCTCCCCCACCATCAAATTCGACGGAAAGTAAGAAGTGGCTCTTGTCGACTGTATTCTTAAAATTACCTATGACATCCTGAGAGAGTATTGTAAATTTGATATAAAAGTTTCATCCCACGACTGGCACCCACCACACCCAAGTAATTAAGAACTAAGTAAAAATATCAATTGGATAGAGTATCTATATATTACCCTATGGGGAACTCGCCAGTATGAATAATTTATGCTGTTCTATTAATAAAAAAATTTCTGCTAGTGAAAAAGGAGCTTTTCATTTCAACTATTCAAAGGAGGAGGGTAAGATCTACATTAGTTCACCTATTGCCAGCGAAAAGGTTATTCTCAATGATAACCTAAAGGATGTTCTTGGCTTTAAGCTCAATATAATCAATGGTAAAAGTGCCGGAAACACTAATTTCATTTTTGCTGACTACCCGCCTGCCTTCTCCACAGACACTTGTATATTTCTCTACGCCTCATTTGTGGAAACATCTCGGGTTGGTAATTCAAATGTCCCCATCCTACGAGTTCTTGAACGAAAAACCACTCAAGAACATATTCATCACTACAATATAAAGCACCTTCAATATATTCCTGTAAACACTTCCTATTTGGAACTCTGTCAGTTAACACTAAGAAGTGAATTAGGTGATCCCATAGCAATTTCAAAAGGTTTGGCTGTGATTACATGTCATTTCCGTCCCATCGTTCAACAACAAGATGTCTAATAGAAAAGTATTCACTTGTCCTGATATTGACTGCTATGTTAATACTCTTTGCCCAAGACAATAGGGCAATGGAATGAACAACTACAAAGGACGCTCGTCAATGTCTGGCTACGGTCTTGGCTGCTGGTTTGCTAGGCTCTTTCGCTCTTCACTACCACTGGCTAAAAAATATCTTTTACCGGCTGCGACAGATTTTGTTTCCTCTACACTATACGATTGGGGCTCTGGCAAGGATTTTAATAAAAGTGCTACGGAAAACCTTAGGTCCAGTGCGCGAACCCTTGGCGAGAGATTAAAACAAAATGGTAAAGGCTTAAAAAGGTCGAGAAACAATGCATCACTCATCAGTCTCCACTCAGGTCGGAAACGAAAGACATCAACCCTCTTGTCAAAGAAAAGAAGGAAAAGGCCGACACGTAGTGTAAACAGAAGAAGAAGCCCCAGGAAGAAAATTGTTCGATCGAAACTAGATTTCTGCTCTTAAGATGTCCTACCTACCACATAAGGATTCTCAACCTTCAATCACTGCCTCATTGAATCTATTCAATGATGAAAATGTCGATGTGAGTGTCAAACATGGTTACTATGAACAATTTTATCCTCAACGACCGCTCTCTGATAATATTCACTTCCAATTTATTCCAATGAAGACTACGCTATGGACATGTCTTCGACATTTATAGATTTAAAAATAAAAGTCCGGAATTCCAATAATACAATGCCAATTTGGGCCGATGGAATATCCTATGAAAATTGTATATTAAATAATTTATTTCGTCAAATCAGTGTCTACATCAATGTCACGTTGGTGAGCACAAGCAACAGTCTCTCAAATTATCCAAGCTATATGCAATTCATGTTGATGATACCCAAGTCCTACAAGGAATTGAGAGGCACCTCCAATGGATATGAATATATTACTAATACTGATAGTACAGATGCACTTAAAAATGCTACAACTAGTGAATTACATCTAGTTGGAAAAATATATCATGAAATATTTAATATACCCCAATGGCTGCCGCCCAATGTTAAAGTGGATATAAAACTAACGCTTGCACCATCCAATTTCATATTTAGAAAGGAACTTGCTGCCAATCCTGATGTAAGTCTCTCCCTCACCTCGGCAATACTTCATGTACGCAAACAACAGGTCATGAGTTCTGTTGCTTTGGCAGTGGAAAAACTGAGAGCCAATGGAAATAATATTAAACTACTTGTTCCTCATACAATCACCAATCAACGTCATATTGCAATGGGCTCACGCACCCTCACCGACTCATTCTTTATCGATGGCGAAATTCTGTCAAAACTCGCTTTAGCATTAGTTAAAAGAGCCAGCGCAATAGGATGATGGACTGGATGCCCACATAAATTCGAGATGTTTGGACTTTCACCTCTTGTGTGCAAGTAAACGGTATCCCACTCTACAATCTATCCTTTGACAAATCCTATAGAACATTGTATGAGTTGACCATGCAAACCCTAGATCATGATTTGCAACTATTTGAAAATGGTATAACCGAAGATATGTTTGCTAAAACACATGGTATCATTGTACTGGATTTGTCTGGCACACAGGATATGAGTATAGTACGTACGGGGAGTGTGCGTCTGGAGTGCATATTTGCCGATCCATTGGTTGAGAGTATTGCACTAATCTCGCTAAATCAATATGAAGCCTGTTGCGAAGTCGCACCCGATGACACTTTTCTAATAGAATTGGTTCCAGGAACACGAGTTAAATAATCAGTGTATTTAATATGAATCCCTATATTTCCTAATACAAATCCTATTGTCTACCCTCGGACTTTCTCGGAAAAATTCAAAGAGACAACAATACCTTGATTATTGTTAGTAGCAGTCCATCGACTCTGATGACGGGTCATTGGCTGTGCATCTTTCAAACAATGAAGACGATTGTATTTTTTGATCCTCTTGGTCTGCCCTATACATTCTACACACCCCACATCAGCAACTATATTGAGAGCAGTGGGAAAACTATTATTCAAAATCGGTAGAGGGTGCAGGATCTAACGACTAACAGCTGTAGCTTCCATGCACTACTATATTTTGTGTTCCGATGTCGCGGCTATACTTAAAAGCAGTTTCTCCACATTTATAGTGACAATCCACGTCTGAACGACTTTCTAGTGGAAAATATCCTCTCGGACCTATACAGTATTGATTTCAGTGTCCTAAGAGTAAAGTGCTTGAAAAATATTGGTGAATTTGTTTATTAATAAAATGCGTTTATATAAAATATTGTCTTTAAATCTTAAATTTAGATTTATTCTTCTTCAGTGTATAGGCAACTGTCGTGAACCACTAATGCCGGTAAATCATTTGGATTCACTGTATATTGATCTTGATTGACTGCAAAGTCATGGTCACATTTTCTACAGTACAATGTAACTTCACTCTTGTCATATCTCTTTGTATAGTCAGAGATACTATTTGCATTCATATTATGAAGTTCACGAGTTTCAATCTGTCTATTTGAAGCAATCAAAATAAAAATCACTTGGTTTATAGTCATAATAGGCAGTGTCGTCACAACGATGACGTAGAAACCAAATTGTCTTGTTACCCCAACAGTTGAATCGTAGACCAGATTCCTCCTCCCAGAATAATTTAAATCCACGACGATACCAATCTCGTAGAAATAAACTAAAATCACGTTTGGGATTTTTTCCAATCATAGCGGGGTAAGTATTCTCCCGCTGATCACATTTATCATAGTGACAATTGGAGCACAGGTGCCCTCTAGGGTGAGAGTCACAAATCTCTTCAAGACATGAATTATATCCTTTAATTTGTACTGCATAGCCTCTATGTAATTTACAAGGATTACATAATTTACACTTTTCACTATAGTCATCAATAATTGTACAAGTCTCACATTGAGTCCAACTGCCAAGAGTGTACATGCACAATGGACATGTATAGAAAATTTTTTCGGTTTCCGATGTCAACTCTCTCACAGCTAAAACGAAACTGATCATCCTCGTTCGATAAATTCAGTGAGCGGACTGGGATGGGGAGTTACTCTGTGACGTTATCTCCTTCGAAGAAGGAGCCGTCTACACTGAATTCATTGGTAATGTTTTCAAAAGTATATCCGCAATATTATTCTGCTTTGTTCCAATTAATATATAAATAAAATGACTATAAGCATTTGAATCACATCTTAAAAGTTTCATACAATAGTCCTATGGGAGGGAATTAGTTCTAATGACATTACCAAGTGTTCGCCGGGAGAATATCCTACGTTGAAGAGATAACTTAAGAAAATCATCATCCAAAATCAAATGTTTTTCCATAAACACTAGCTTTGATCTAATTCTCTCTTTCTCAAATTTATTTATTTTTCAGTCCTTTCACTCTGACTGCTGACTCTAGACTGACCCTAATTCATTAGCCCTAACCTAATCTAACCAGAAAAGAAAGGGAGCATTTTCGATTTCGAAACAATTTTATTGAATAATTACAACAGCAATAATACTAAGCATGTACAATTAGCGATAGAGTTTATTGTCTTCGATATGTTTCACTAATGCACTTAAAGCACGTTGAAGTCTATTCACATGTGCTATATCAACTTTAGCAGCGGAACATAATTGATCCTCCATTTTAAATTTGCTCAAGGATATCACATATCTTGCATATACTTCATCGCATTCCAGACAAAGCCGTGATCCTCTCGTGATTTCCACCATAATGTTTGGTGCTCTTGTATTATTACCATCAACTCCATTATCAACTTCTAAGAGGGAAAACATTCCACTCGCCATCATCAACACACAAATATATATCCAAATGTGTAAAGGCAAACTGTTCTTCTCGCTTCTTTGAATTCTATTCACAGACTAATAAAAACTATAGCAAAAATCCTTTCCTCATATTCTCTGCAATCCTCCGCCGCTAATATGTAACCAGCCCTCTGATTGGTTTAGAAGGAAACACGTGATCGTCTTTCCTATTCCTGAATCTTAACATTCGCCCCAAGCGTGCACTTGGCCAAAACAACAACAACAAATAAATCGACCTGGGAAAAAGAGGTCATTGACCCACTTCGATTATGCAATCATTCTCCCTGGGGATTCCATACCTATATTTGGTGTACTTTTAGCTTACAAGTGGTTGCAATAGAAGTAGCAGTCGTACTAGTAGTAGTAAGTAGTAACTTATATGCTGATTTGACGATTACATTGACGACTACAAGCCTGAGGCATGAATATACAGTGCAGCTTGACGTAGGGGCAATCATTTTTTAGGGGCAATCAGAGAGTGCGGAGGTTACTCCATATACGATAACTTGATTGGTAATTGGATTCGAATAAAAGGAGTGATTTTCATTGCAATTCATATTAGTAAGAGAATTGAATTCAGTGGAGAATAGTTTATTTGAGACGGTATTAGTAGAGAAAACGAGTGGAGTATTTACACTATTGGAGCTTGATGGTAGAGCCAGTAGCAAAGATATACGAGTACCAAACGTAGCTGTGGAAGTAACAGAAGGCTGTAGACTATGCCTTGAATGGGATGATAAGTATGCTAGATATGTGATATCATTGAGCAAATTTAAAATGGAGGAGCAATTATGTTTTGCTACGAAACTGAATATTGTGCATATAAATTGACTTCAGGCAGCATTATATGCACTATTGAAATATATTGATGAAAACAAATTGAATCAGTGATTATTATTGTTGTAATTATGCTCAATAAAATTGTTTCTATATCAATGATATTTCTCTTTCTATAGTAGACTAGCGTATATTTTTAGAGTAGAAAAAAAATCTGGTTAGTCTGAATTTGGTTGTGAGAGTGTTAAGACTCTAAAAAAGATGGATAGATTTGAGAAAGAGCGAATCATGGGAAATCTTGTGTTTATGGAAAAACATTTTATTCTAGATGATGATTTTCTAGAGCTGTCTATTCAAAGGAAGATATTTTCTCAGGGAATGCTTGTTGATATAATGAAAACTGATTATCCGTCATTAAACTATTGCAAGAACCTTTTATGTCGTAGTCCAAAGGCATTTACACAATTTATTGACATATTAATCACGACACGGCAAAATGATATTGTGGATATGCTTTTAAACACTAGCTTAGAAATTTAAGACTTTTTGATTGATGAGTATGATGAAAAGTGCAGATTATGCAACCCGTGTAAATTGCATAGAGGATATGCTGTACAAATTAAAGGTTGTAATTCCTGTCTTGAAGGGGTATGTGATTCTCATTCTAGAGGGGACCTATGCTACAATTGCCACTATTATAAATGTAATCAGTGGGAGAATACATATCCTGGTATGATTGGAAAGAATCCTAAGCGTGATTTTAGTTTACTGCTACAAGACTGATATCGTCGTGGTTTTAGATTGTTTTGGGAAGAGGAGCCGGGTCAGTGATTCAGCTGTTGGAACAACAAAAGAATTTGGTTTCTACGTCATCGTTGTGAAAACAATGATTATTATGATTATGATCCCACTGATTTTTATTTTGTATTGACGGAATCTGATTCGCCACTAGAGGACACTTTTTGTGACATTTCTTTATATAGGCAAATTGAAACATGTGAATTCTACAGAATGAATGAGAATAGTACCAATGACTATACAAAGAGATATAACAAGAGTGAAGTTACATTTTATTGTAGAAAATGTGACCCTCACATTGCAGCACATCAGGATCAGCCTACTATGAATTCAAATAATCTACCCACATTAGTTGTTCTTTATAAATACCTATACGATGTGAAAGATGAAATCTAAGGAGTAGAAAAGTCATGTTCATCATGTATATACATTTTTCATTTATTAATAAACAATTTCACATACATTTTTAAAACATTTTATTCGTAAGGCACTAAATTCAATATTAAACACGTTTGTAAGTATATTTTCCACAAGAAAATCGTTCAATCGAGGTAAGTCAACATAGATGTCGAGAAACTGCTTGTAGGTATAGCCACGACATCTGAACATGAAAAAGAGTAGAGCATGAAAGCCACATGTCTTAGTCGTTAAATCCTTTACTCTCCTTTGATTTTGAATAATAATTTTTCCACTGCTTTCAATAAAGTTGCTGATGTGTGGAGTTCAGAATTTATAAGATAGGCCAAAAGGAACACAAAATTAGATATTCTTCGCTCTTTGAAAGATGTCTAGCCAATGGTCGGTCCTCAAAGTCGATAAACTGCTATTAACAATTGTTTAGGTGTTCTTAACACATGGATTTTTTGCAATAAAGTCCGGAGGTAGGCGATAGAACTCGTACTGAGTCATATATGGAGCCGTTTTAAATATATTGAATATTTGATTTGTGATAATGGTACTAGGTCTAGTAGAACACTGCCACCGAGTGTGATTTCCCAATAGGTTTCAAATTGACGCAATGATAATAGCGTTATACTCTCTGTCAAAGCATCGGTAAATATACACTCTAAATATACATTCCCTGTTCATACTATATTCAAACCCTGGGTCCCTAAAAAGTCCTAAACAATTGAACCACGATTTTTTGAAAACATTGAATCAGTTATTCCATTTTCAAATAGTTGGGAGTCATGATCTAGGGATTGCATGGTCAACTCATACAGAGTTCTATAGGATTTTTTGTCAAATGATAGAGTGTACAGTGGAATACCATTCACTTTACACACAAGGCTAGATAGACAAAAAAAATTAAAATAATTGGGGGATTCAGTCCAGGATCCAACGGCACTGGCACTCTTAACAAAGGCCAAAGCCAATTTTGATGGGATTTCTCCATTGATAAATGATGAATCGGTATAGCTATGAGACCCGGTGGCAATGTGACGTTGATTGGTGATCGTATGGGGGACAAGAAGTTTAATGTTGTTGCCATTGGCTCTTAGCTTTTCCACTGCCAATGCAACAGAGCTCATAACCTATTGCTTTTGGCCGTGGAGAATTGCCGATGTGATAATGACATTTGCATAGGGTGCTGCAGGAAGTGTTTTTCTAAAAATGAAATTTGATGGGGCCAGTTGCAACTTTATGTCAATCTTGCCATTGGGGGGTAACCATTGGGATATATTGAATATCTCATGACATAATTTTCCAACTAAATGATACTCCTGGGTCACTGTAGTAGTCAACTCACCGTCAGTATAAACACCTGATCGATATTCATAGCCTAATGACTGTCTTCTCAACTCCTTATATGCCTTTGGTGTCATCATCATAAATTGCATGTAGCTTGCATAGTTGGATAAATTATTGGTAGTGCTCACCAATGTTCCATTAAGTTGTTTGAAAAGGTTGTGTAGAATACAGTTTTCGTAGGAGAGACCATCGGCAACAGTTGGAGTTGTATTATGTGACTTTTCTTCACCACAACATTTAAATCAATAAATGTTCATGACAAATCAATGAAATAGTCTTCATTGGAAAATATTTGAAAGTGTATATTTTCCGAGAGGGGCTGCTGGGGATGAAATTGTTCATGGTAGCCATACTTGACACTGACATCAACATTTTCAGCAATAAACAGATTCAATGAGAAACTGATTGATGGATGTGATTCCTTGTGGGGAAGATAAGTCATCTCAAGAGAAGAAATCTTCCTTTGATCTAACAATCTTTTTCTTTTTCTTCTTCTTATTGGTTTTTTTCGTTTTATTCCTCAAATTCCTTGTTGATGTCCTTCGCTTCCCACCTGGGTAGAGACTGATGAGTGAATGACGCGCAAGCATCTTTTTCAATCCCTTCCCATTTTGCTGAGATTTTAATTGCTCACCAATGGCTCTTGCTGAAAATCTAATATTTTCCCTAACACTCTCCTTGAAACTTTTGCCTGACCTCCAGTCCTGTGGCGTTGAGGCAGAAAAGTTTCATTTAGCAGATGTAAGATATCGTCTGGCAATGGGTAGTGCAGAACGAAATCGCCAAGAAAGCCATATGTCAAAAGCATTGCCAAACACTGTAGTACACACTTTGTAATAGTCTAATCCATTGCCTAATTGACGGGGCCTCAGGGCACCAGCACAGCAATCGATATAGGGACAGACAAATGGAATTCTTCTATTGTTCATTTTAGGAGGTGGTGTCGCCGACAATGGGTCGAAAATGACATGTAATCACTGCTAAGCCTTTTTTTATTTCTGAGTCGTGCCTAACGGAGAATAGTCTCATCTCGTTTGAGGACAATTACTGCAAAGCATCAACAAAAACTGATAAAAATGTAGGAAGTGCGTTTAAATAGGTTAACCAAAACCCAGACATTTATAAGACGGCTTCCAAAACTTTCGTGTCGCTGAAAGCAGTTTCTTCTGAACCATCTACCGTGGATTTGCTAGCTAAAATAGTCGCAACTGAGGAAGAAATCGCTAAGACAAAAGAATCAATGATGAGCGCGATTACTAAGCAAGTTCAAGATAAATGCGGAAACGACCGAACTCTGAAAACTTCTGTTGAGACTATCGTGAGTGAAATATACTCGTCAATGTCGCTTGAGTTTAATCCGAAGCTAGAGCAATTGTTGGTATCAGTAAAGAATATCAAAGGACTGGTTGAAAATTTAGAGAACCGAATTGCAAAATTAGAAGTGAAAATTGATGATTATGAGCAAGAAAAACAGCTTGGAACTCTAGTTTTGCACGGCATTAAGCAGCAGCCGGGTGTTGACTTGAAGTCGACCATTCTGAATATAGCCTCGCAAAAGCTGGGGCTTTCCGGTATCTCTGATTGTGATTTTGCTATGGTTTACAGGTCGAAATTCAATAATCCAGGGTCGGTAAACGATAAAGTTGCACCAGTGTTCGTGAGATTTTCTACTAAAGTAAAGTGTTTGCGAGTAAATCCAAATTGGCTGGTTCGAAAATATTTTTGTCTTAGTCTCTAACCAAGCACCGACGTGATATCCCGAGTACCGCGAGAGACAAGTTTGGCGTGAAAAATGTATGGTCAGATCGTGGCCAGGTTCTCGCAATGCTTCCGGGTGAGCGAGCTGCTCGTCGAATAAACTCGCTTTCAGATTGCGTTTAGTTTGTTGTTTATGAGTAGTTTGGTAGTGTTTATCTCGTTAAGATGTTCTATATTGCTCTTTATTTATATTTTTATTTTGTTGGTTATTTTTTTATTTCTTATGAGTATAAATGTCGTCCCGTTTGAGCGCGGAAAAGGGATGAATTATAGCATTCTTTTTTGCGTAAGTTGATATGAGTAGCCTAGTAGTTTACGTGGAAGATTGAGTGATTTGCAAAGTAATCCATTTAATGTTGATGATTATTTGTTGACGGATATTGGAAATGATGGGTCGCAAATTAGCTTTCGTCCATCTTTTGATAGTAAATATCGCCAGTTATCAGCTTTGGATAAGATAAGATAAGACAAGATTTATTGCTGAAAAATGGCTATCACAAGCCCAAAACGGCCGAATTCGCACTTTAGCGTCAAATACAGCGAAAAAAGAACAACAAAAACAAACAATCAAACAACAACAGAAAATTATAAAAGGGTCAATGTCAAATACTTAAAAATGTTAAAAACAAAAACAAAGTACAAAGTAAACTCATAAAATTAGAAGGCCAATGTCAAGTCAGCAAAAATGCCCCCCCCCAAAAAAATTGTAAAATTAACAAGGGGATAAAGTATAATTAAAACAAAAACATAAGTTATTTTGTGACTAACAAAAATAAAAATAAAACCTCCAAATTTTCAAAATGGTCATTAATTAATACCTTTTATGTAAAGAGTTAGGACTGGGGGGCGGGAGGCAGCGGATAGTAAGGTGGTGAAAAAGAAAGCTATGTAAGGGATATAAGTTATTCTGTATCTTTCCTTGAAAAATCGTTGTGTGGAAAGCTGGGAGATTTTTGTTGACACACAACGCGGGAGGCGGGGTCGAAGTGGTGAATATTGACCGGGGAAAAGGGGAGTTGTTCGAGGGTTATGAAGGGCATTGTTAGCAAAACGCAAGGTAATTTTTGCTCTCCTTTCCTTAAGGGTGACAAGGTTAACTCTCCTAAGAAGCGAAATATAAGGTACTTTACCTCATTGAAGATAATTCTTAGGCACCTTTTTGTACTGCTTCTATTCTGTTCGACAATTCAATGGAAATGCCAGGATGCCAAACAGGACAGGCGTACTCAAGGGTTGGGCGTACAAATGACAGAAAAATCCTCAAACAGTGCGATTTAGGGCATTTAAATTTTTTAAGGAGTTTAAGGAGGTAAAATGCGGCATTTGCACGTTTTAAGATGTCATTAATATGACAATCCCATTTTAAGTCGCTAGAGATGGTAACGCCCAGCAATTTCATAGTGGTAACGGACATTTCAGGGGGGATTGGACAGGAGAAAGAAGGAGGAGTTTTAAGGAAATTAATAGTAAGAACAGTTTACTTTAAAGGGTTGACTTTCATATCATCATTAAGAGCTTCGGCAGATATCGATTCCAAGATGTACATTGGGTTGCTTTTGGAATTTTTGGAACATGTCTCTAAGACAGTTAGATCATCAACGAATTTCCATCTATCCGGGAAATAAACACCAAGGTTGTTTATCATTGTAAGAAATAAAATTGGACCTAAGAGGGTTCCTTGGGGCACACCATTATAAATTGGGAGGGGATCAGAATATACATTCAGGTATTTCATGACTTGCGTTCTGTTAGAGAGGAAAGACGCAATTATTCTAATTCAATAAGGGTCAACTTAAAAGTCATTAGATAGGTTTTCTAATAGTATATTGTGGTTGATTAAATCCAAAGCTTTTGCAAATCAACAGTGATAACATTAAGCCAGGTCTTTGGTTTTTTAACTGTGTTCCATATTGCGACCCTAAGGTGAACAAGGTAGTGGGTAGTAGATGTAGAGCTTAGGTTTCTGAATTTTCTTTGGTCAATATTTGGGATTATTTTTACTTTCAACCACTTAGCTAAAAAGCTTTCATATAACTTCGAAAAAACTGGAGTAAGAGTAATGGGACGGACACCATTAAAATCTTGATTATTACCTTTCTTTTTTACGGGAGTAATAAAACCTAATTTCCAACAATTTGGAAATTTACCAGTAGAGGTAATTTCATTAAAAAGTAAGGACAAAGGCTCTGAGAGGTTGTCGGCAAAGGCTTTAATTAGTACAATCGGAATGTCTAATGGACATGTACTACACTTTGTAATGTTCTTAATTTTTGCCTCCACATCCGAGGGCGAAATAACGGGAAAATTGAGAGAGCACAAATCAAAAGGAGTGTCAAAAGAAAGGGAAGGGAGGTTCTGAACTACGGAAGAAAGAAACCTGTTCAGATCATTGGCTTTAACTGAAGGGTCTTCTTGGAAATGGAAGTCTATATTATTATGTGTTTTCCCACAAATTTTCTTTATTCTATTATACCATTGTTTTGGATGTGTAGAAAATAAATCCTGGACTTTGCATTTGTAATATGAAGAAGCTGATTTAGATATTTCTTTTTTTATAGGTTTATGCAGTGAGCTGGCTTTGGATGTTTTACAACTCTTTAGTAGATTCAATTTAATTCTAATTAGTTTTTTCAATTGACTTGTAATGTATGGTTTGTCATTAGAATATGTTTTCACTTTTTTCACAGGGAAGGAATTTATGTATTTTGTATTAATCAGATTTTGGAATTCGGAGACTTTAAAATTAATGTAATTTTTTCCTTTGAGGGCCAGCCAGTTTTTATTGGTAATCCAAGATCCAAAGTAGAAATGACCCTAAAGGTCGTGACAGCACACCATATATGGACATAGAGTCCCTGGGGAGAACACGTGGTTAATGGGGTCAATGACCTCTTTTTTCCAAGGTCAATGTTGTTGTTGTTGTTTTGTGCACGCTCTCAGCGAATGTCAAGGTCGATTTATTTGTTGTTGGTTTGGTCAAGTGCACACTCTCAGCGACTGTCAAGGTCGATTTATTTGTTGTTGTTGTTGTAAGTGCACACTCTCAGCGAATGTCAAGGTCGATTTATTTGTTGTTGTTGTTTTAAGTGCACGCTCTCAGCGAATATCAAGGTGTCCAGAAATAGGAAACAGCATTTGTTGTTGTTGTTGTTTTGGGCACGCTCGAGGCGAATGTTATGAGTTTCCAGAAATAGGAAACAGTTAGATCACGTTTTTCCTTCTCAGCCAATCAGAGGGCTTGCAAACATATTAGTGACGGAGTGAATATGAGGAAAGGGTTTTTGCTATAGTTTTATTAGTCTGTGAATAGAATTCAAAGGAGTGAGAACAGTTTGACTTTACTCATTTGGATATATATTTGTGTTGATGATGACGAGTGGAATGTTTATCCTCTTAGAAGTTGATAGTGGAGATGATGGTAATAATACAAGAGCACCTAACATTGCGGTGGAAATCACGAAAGGATCACGTCTTTGTCTGGAATGGGATGCAGTATATGCAAGATATGTGATATCCTTGAGAAAATTTAAAATGGATGATCAATTATGTTTCACCGCAAAAGTTGATATTGCACATGTGAATAGACTTTAATGTACTTTAAGCGCATTAGTGAAGCTTATCGAAGACAATAAACTCTATCATTAATTGTACTTGCTCTGCGTTATTAATGTTGTTCTAATTAATCAATAGAATTGTTTTGAAATCGAAAATGTTCTCTTTCTTTTCTGGCTAGGTTAGGTTATGGGGCTAACAAATCAGGATCAGTCTAGAGTCAGAAGTCGGAGTGAAAGGATTGAAAAATGAATAAATTTGAGAAAGAGAGAATTAAATCAAATCTAGTGTTTATGGAAAAACATTTGATTTTGGATGATGATTTTCTCGATTTATCTCTTAAACGCAGGATATTCTCTTGTCAGGGAAACCTTGACAATATAATGAAGAGTGATTCTCCCCCATTGGACTATTGTATGAAACTTTTAAAATGTGACTCAAGTGCTTATAGTCAATTTATTGATATATTAATTGGAACAAGGCAGAATCATATCGTGGAATTTACTTTTGAAAAAAATGTCAACGGATTCAATTTTGATGGTTCCTCTGTCATTCGAAAGAGGTAACGTTACAGTGCTACTCCTCTCCACCATTTCTCCTTACTGAATTTATGGAGTGAGGATGATCAGTTTCGATTTAGCTCTGAGTTAGATGACATCGGAAACCGGAAAATGTTCTATATATGTCCATTGTGCATGTACACTCTGGGCAGTTAGACTCAGTGTGAGAATTGTACAATTATTGATGACTATAGTGAAAAGTGTAAATCATGTGATCCTTGTAAATTACATAGAGGCTATGCAGTACAAATTAAAGGATGTAATTCATGTCTTGAAGAGGTGTGCGACTCGCATCCTAGAGGCCACCTGTGCTCCAATTGTCACTATGATAAATGTGATCAGTGGGAGAATACTTACCCCGCTATGATTGGAAAGAACCCCAAACGTGATTTCAGTTTATTTCTACGAGATTGGTATCGTCGCGGTTTTAAATTATTCTGGGAAGAAGAATCTGGTCAACGATTCAACTGTTGGGGTAACAAAGACAATTTGGTTTCTACGTCTTCGTTGTGACGACATTGCCTACTATGGCTATAAACCAGGTAATTTCTATTTGACAGTTACCGAATGTGATTCACCATTTGAAAACACTATATGTGGTATTGCGTCAAATAGTCAGATTGAAACTCTTTAATTTCATAATATGAATGCAAATAGTATCATTGACTATACAAAGAGATATGACAAGAGTGAAGTTACATTGTACTGTAGAAAATGTGACCCTTACTTTCCAGTCAATCAAGATGAATATACAGTGAATCCAAATGATTTACCGACATTAGTGTTTCACGACAGTTGCCTATACAGCGAAGAAGAAATCTAAAGTGAAGATTTAAAGACATTGTTGTATATATATATACATTTTATTTATAAAGAAATTCACAAACATTTTTTAAGCCCTTTACTCTTAGGGCACTGAAATCCACACTGTATAGGTCTGAGAGGAAATTTTCCACTAGAAAGTCATTCAGAAGTGGATTTTCAACATAAAGGTGGAGAAACTGCTTGTAAGTATAGCCACGATATCGGAACACAAAATATTGTAGTGCATGGAAGCCGCAGCTTTTAGTCGTTAGATCCTGCACCCTCTTCCGATTTTGAATAATAGTTTTCCCACTGCTCTCAATATAGTTGATGATGTGTGGCGTGAAGAATGTTTAGGGTAGACCAAGAGGATCAAAAAATTCAATCGTATTCATTGTTTGCCAGATGCACAACCAATGACCCGTCAGCACAGTCGACGGACTGCTATTAACAATAATCAAGGTATTGTTGACACTTTGAATTTTTCCAAGAAAGTCCGAGGGCAGACAATAGGATTTGTACTGGGACATGTAGGGGTCCATATTGATTACATTGATTATTTGACTGGTGTTCATGGCGCCAAGTCTAGTAGAACACTGCCTTCCGGAGTGATTTCCCAATAGGTTTCATATTGATTTAGTGAGATTAGTGCAATACTCTCAGCCAATGGATCGGCAAATGTACACTCTAGACGCACACTCCCCGTACATACTATACTCATATCCTGTGTGCCAGACAAATCCAATACAATGATACCATGTGTTTTAGCAAACATATCTTCGGTTATACCATTTTTAAATAGTTGCGAATCATGATCTAGAGCTTGCATGGTCAACTCATAAAATGTTCTATAGGAATTATCAAAGGTCAGATTGTAGCTTGGAATACTATTTACTTTGCACACAAGAGATGAAAGTCCAAACATCTCAAATTTATTTGGGCATTCAGTCCATTATCCTATTGCAATAGCGCTTTTTACAAATGCCAAAGCAAGTTTTGACGGAATTTCATCATTGATAAGGGATGAATCGGTGAAGGTGCATGAACCCACTGCAATATGACGTTAATTGGTGATTTTATGAGGAACAAATAGTTTAATATTGTTGCAATTGGCTCTAAGTTTTTCCACTGCAAAAGCAACAGAACTCAGGACCTGTTGTTTGCGTACATGTAGCATTGCCGAGGTGAGGGAGAGACTTACATCAGTATTGGCAGCAAGATCTTTTCTCAATATGAAATTGGAGGGTGCAAGTGTCAATTTTATATCCACTTTAACATTGGGCGGCAGCCATGGGGGTATATTAAATATGTCATGATAGATTTTTCCAATTAGATGTAATTCACTAGTTGTAGCATTTTTAAGTGCATCTGTACTATCAGTATTAGTAATATATTCATATCCATTGGAGGTGCCTCTCAATTCCTTATATAACTAGGGTGTCATCAACATGAATTGCATATAGCCTTCTATAATTTGAGAGATTGTTGCTAGTGCTCACCAGCTTGCCATTGATGTAGACACTAATTTGACGAAATAAATTATGTAGTATACAATTTTCATAGGATATTTCATCGGCTCGAATTGGCATTGTATTATCGGATTTCCGGACTTTCATTTGTAAATCTATAAATGTTGAAGACATGTACATAAAGTAGTCTTCATTGGAAAAGATTTGAAAGCGGATATTATTGGAGAGGGGTTATTGAGGATAAAACTGTTCATAGTATCCATGCTTGACTCTCACAACAACATTTTCTGCATTGAATAGATTCAATGAGGCCGTGATTGCAGGTTGGGAATCCTTATGCGGTAGGTAGGACATCTTAGGAGAAGAAATCTAGTTTCGATCTAACAATTTTCTTCCTGGGGCTTCTGTTTACAGCACGTGTCGGCTTTTTCCTTCTTTTCTTTGACAAGAGGGATGATGTCTTTCGTTTCCGACCTGAGTGGAGACTGATGAGTGATGCATTGTTTCTAGACCTTTTTAAGCCTTTACAATTTTTTTTTAATCCCTCGCCAAGAGTTCGTGCGCTAGACCAAAGACTTTTTACAGCGCTTTTTTTAAAATCCTTGGTAGAGCCCCAGTCGTACAGCTTAGAACATACAAAGTCTATGGCAGCAGGGAAAATATATTTTTCAAACGAAAGTCGCGACGAGCAAAGGAGCTTAGAAAACCAATTGCCAAGACCGTAGCCAGACATTGACGAGCGACCTTTGTAATAGTCCATTCCATTGCCCTGTTGTCTTGGACTAAGAGTATTAACATAGCAGTCAATATCAGGACAAGTGAATACCACTTTTTTATTAGACATCTTGCTTTTGAATGATGGGACGAAAATGGCATGTAATCACAGCCAAACCTTTTGAAATTGCTATGGGATCGCCCAATTCGGTTCTTAGTGTTAACTGACAGAGTTCCAAATAGGAAGTGTTTACGGGAATATATTGAAGATGCTTTATATTGTAGTGGTGAATATGTTCTTGATTGGTTTTTCGTTCAAGAACACGTAGGAGGGGAACATTTGAATTACCAACCCGAGATGTTTCCACAAATGAAGCATATAGAAATATACAAGTGTCTGTGGAGAAGGCAGGCGGATAGTCAGCAAAAATGAAATTAGTGTTTCCGGCACTTTTGTCATTGATTATATTGAGCTTAAAGCCAAGAACATCCTTTAGGTTATCATTGAGAATAACCTTTTCACTGGCAATAGGTGAACTAATGTAGATCTTGCCCTCCTCCTTTGAATAGTTGACATGAAAAGCTCCTTTTTTACGAGCAGAGATTCTTTTATTAATAGATCAACATACATCATTCATACAGGTGAGTTCCTCGTAGGGTAATTCCATGTACGAATAATCCATCCAATTGATTTTTTGAATTTGTTCTTGATCACTTGAGGATGGTGTTGGCGGCCAATCATAGGGTCTAATTTTTATTTCATATTTACGATCCTTTCTCAGGATGTCGCAGGTATTTTTGAGAATACAGTCGACAAGAGCCACTTCATACTTCTCGTTGTCTTCGAATTCGATGGTGGGGGAGAGTTTCGTCCAAAAATCACTTGTTCTATTCAAGTCATTGTAGAGAGGATCGGAAACATTGGACATGAAAGTCACATAGAAATCATTGGGCATTGTTAATATCTTCAGCACTGACCCAAGAATAAAAATCTGAGTTTTATCCTAGCCAACGAGCTAGCAACTGTTTCTTGCCACTACGAGTACGACTCTTTAATATCTTTTCATTTTGATATTTTTCACTAGTGTTTGTAACTTCTTGCAGTTCATATTCATAAAAGCCGCCGAGAATCTCATCATCTTTGGTATCGCGCAAACGATAAGTTATTGGTGTGGTGTCTAGCATTTTGGACACTTTAAAATGTTCGGTGCTCCATAAATAATTCCCCTTTTGAAAAATATTGGTGGGTCTATTAATTCAAACAGTATCACCAACAATGAATTTTTTCTTCACATTTTTTTTTCTCTTTTTCACCATTGGAATATTGCTTTAGAAAAGCATCAAATGTATTTTCATTGTAATGAACATCCCGAGGGCTTGAGTTGGACAGAGATCGATGAGGTCGATGGTTGTATATCTGCATGATCTTATCTAAATGATGAATAAAAGCCGATGTATTTTTCAGGGTACAATATCTTGAAATTAATAGACGAATCCTTCTTATTAATCGTTCAGCCAATGCAGCCTTTATCGGGCTGTGACTATGATAAAGTGTTGTATTATATTTCGATAGAACCTTTTGCACATGGGGATTAACAAATTCACTACCACGATCCGATTGAATTTTTATATACGAATCCTGTTCAAGAATACTTTCAATGGCCTGAGCAACTTCAACACCACTCTTTGATCGCATTGGAATGGCATAGGCATAGCGACTAAAGACACTGATTGCCACCAGAATATATTTGTAGGGTGCATTGTGACGCCGTTGAAGTGCGTCTAAAGTTAAAAGATCCGTTTGCATTATATGCGGAGGGAAAAAGGCTTTTGTTTTTCGATATTGTTTGCTGCGAAGCCTATGATTCCGATGCAGTGTGTAACTCGGTTCATTCTCTAGATACTCTTTTGCTTTTTTCAATGTGGTGGTGCCAGGGACAACTTTAGAAAGCGTTTTGGGAGAACTTAAACTTCCCGCTTCACCAATATTTTCATAGACACCTTTCAGAACTTTATCCATTTTGAACGTAAACACGCAGTGTAATGACCACTCCCCTTTTGCACAATGGAGGGTGAATCAATTTGTCTTCACTTTTGACTAGCAGCTACAGGTGTTGTAAAATCAGTGGTGCTACTAGTATTTTCAAATATTGAATCTTCTTCTTCTTTTTTAAATGGTGTTGGTATTGGCGCTGGAGGAAGACTATATTCTCTTAGTTTCCTTAGAATTTGCTTATTGCCAATACGACTTTTGGAAAAGTTTGATACACTTAGAAAGGTGTATAGATTATCGTCAAATGATAGGAGTCCTTTAAGATTTGTCACCATATCACAAATTAAATCAACTAGATTATAACTTTTTCCCTGAATTATAATTCGTTTCCCTGTGCTGTCGACTTGAACTTGTTCATCAGCAGTTTCCAGCATAAGATATGATAATACTCTTTTACTTTGTTCACGATAGGTCAGTGGAAATAGGTTTCCAATTTTCAATTAAATTGAATTCAATTCCTTCTCCTTTGATGCTGCTGCAGAATCTTGAGGAGATGATTCCTGTTTAGAGGGATCAGTGACAGCAACGGTGGGTCTCTCACGATAAGGTTTATGCTTGTCCACACGTCGCAATGCATCTTGAAGTAAAAGAAGTTTTTCGTCATCGGCAATATTCTCATCATTAATGAATTTGCTTAGATTGTCTTCAAAATGTTTGACGGGCGAGAGGACAAGTTCAAATGGTGTCAATTTATAGGGTTTTGCCATTCTCTAGATAAACCTGTTTACAAGTACTGCAATTATTGGCAATAAAAGTGTTAAAAAGCTACCGCCCGCTTGAAGGAGCCATGTTCTTTTAAAAATTTTTACCTTGTTTTTAAAAGCCAACGCGTGTACAGTGGAACGATAATGCTTTGTCTGTTGTCTAACACCTTCTGGCAGTTGAACATTGCACTCAGTTAAATTTAAACAAAGTTCAGATATTAGATTAATGAAATCATTGTCAACACCATGATTGAGTATGGTCTTCCTAAGCAAGGGTTTTGAAGTGCTTAAAACGGAAAATAAATGCCGTTGTTCGTGTAGTTTCTTCAATGTCATAACGCCAAGTAATAGCCTTTTCTACTGTTCACCGGAAGATATACTGTAATTTCATTGTTGAAAATGTCGGTGACTAAACGTAGATCCTCGAGCGTGCTCTGATTAAGATCCAGCAAAATGTAACCATAGGGCTTGCTAGTCTCCTGAGTGTACGCTGACAACTGAAATTTTGGGGTGCCGGGGTGTATCTATTTATTGAGAGTTATGAGCGAGCTATAATCACGAACAACTCGATAGATGATATAGATAGTGCAATTCAAAGCAATGGTTCTCATACATTTGCTCTGATTAAACAGATTGTGTAGAACCATAGTAACGGAAATGTGTTCATGATGAGATCGGACAGTGAACAGTTGTAGCATTTCCTGTGAGAACTGTTCAATGGATTCAACCAAATCATCAATAATCAGCCACGAGTTCGAATCAATGCTATTGAAAACACCAAGTCCCCGTATGAATTGTATTGGTATGGTTGTGCAATTGCTTTTATTTTATCATAGGACTCCTGCCAAATACTATAGCAATAGTAGATTTTTTTCGGTTTTTCCAAAAATATTTTATCGCAATTTTGAATTATTTTAGTTAAAAGTGTTGTTTTCCCCGACATTGAGGGCCCACACAGAAACGATCTGAAGGGTGTTTTAAATTGATACATGTTGCTGACAACAGTTGGACTATAACTAACTGTAAATTATGCGTGTCCAATGAATAAGTTGCAATAATTTTCCCATTGATCTATCTATTCAAGAACAACAAAAACAATATTTCATGGCAGCATTTATTTCGGCAATATGAATACAAATATTTGTTCAACATGAACAATGATAAAAATAACACTTGTTCAACAAGAACCTGATAAAATTTCATGGTCAAAATGAAAACTCCATTTGTTCAACATGAACAATGATAACACTTTATGTACAATAAAAACACTTTTGTCAGTCATCAGCACTTATTGTCTTTAAACACTTTTCTGTACAACAACATCAACAGCACTTATTGTCTTTAAACACTTTTCTGTACAATAAAACTTTTCTGTACAAAAAAAACACTTGGAACATGAACTAGCACAGTTGAACATTACAGTGAATTTAAAAGCGGGCCCCCCCCCCGGGAGGCGGTCGTGGGCGGGACCCCCCCCCCGGGAGCCGGCCGCGGGAAGCCCCCCCCCCCGGGAACCGCGAGGGTGAAAAACAGTACAATAGTTGTCGTCACTGCTGCTACAGATTAGTTGAGGTTGGATTAGTTAGTTGGGTCAGTGGTGGTGGTGGTGTTGGTGATGGTGCTTAGTTAATTTATGAAAGTTGGGTGATGGTTAGTCCTTGTCAGGTTGGTCAGAGTAGGTTAATGTATCCAGACCAAGTTGATTACGATAGTCAATGCATTCAACTTGTTCTGAAACACGATAGTGGATATGTGGCAAGACACTCACACTATTCTCTAGCACATAGAAGTTGTTGAGTATACATGAAATTGTCGCCTTTTCCTCTCTTACGCTATAATTTCTATACTGTCAAGAGTAAATTGCAAGTACTTGTGCTCTTGGCACTAGGCTACTTTCTACAAAGTCTCTGTACATACTCTTGTGGAACTTGCTCTTTACAAAGTGTGTATGCATCTCTTTACAAGCCTGCTTGTCTTCTCTACTCTGAGTTATAATTCAATAAACGATAGGACCAGGGAACTCCCCCCCGGATATCAAATCACTCCCCGTCTCTGATTTTAACATTAATAGTTGGTTGGGGGCTTGACGTTTCACCAACTCGGGGTAGAGTGATGGATTCCAGTTGGTGAAATCCATCCGCGAGCTGATGTGTTCCCCCTTTTCTAAATCACCCAATAAATCTGCCGTCCCATTTACCTTTAGCAGCAGAGAATCTGTATCCCCATAGTAAACTTGAACCTCCCCCTCCCGTGGCCATTGCACCTTGCACACATTGTAAAAGAACGACAACCTGAGCTTTTTGGAAATTTCTAGTTCTGAACTGCCGCCTGCTATATTCTTGTTCAGTACCACATTTCGCTTTCGCCTGTGTAGGAGAACCATGCCAGTCTCTATGCTCGTGAACGATGTAAAATTGGGATCGGCAATAATTCGTGCACACTCTAGAGGGTCAGTCACGAAGTCGCAGCGAGATCTGTTCCGTACGCTTTCACACATTTTGCCAAACGCTGAATTTAGGATGAGTTTGTACATTTCCTTCTCCACCTTTGAGTTTGCCCTAGAGCGTTTATCGACAAAAGTATCGATAAACCTTTTCAAGTATGGTCGCTGATTGAACTGCAGGACCCTGTGTATTTTGGTGATTTTGAAACCATTGTTCACCATCCAGTGCAAAAGCACATGGTGAACAACGATATTCTCCTTAGGGTCCAAATCAGCAATCAGTTTCTGTTTGGAGGGAGTCCAGTGCATCCCCATATCCTCAAACAATGATCGATTGTAGGGGCTCAGAGAGTCCCTGCTCACGGGTCGATTGATACAGGGAAAAACAAAATCTTTGACTGAGTCGTGAAGCACCAGCGGAATGTGACCGTCAATTTCAAAGAACCATCCTTGTGACCCATTGTCCTCGATGGTGGTAATGTCGGGGAACTCACAAGGATTCTCAAACCATTGATAGTTCCCACACGGCAAAGAGTAGTGAGACATTGCCGAGGGGTAAAATGAGTTCATGTCCAAGAACACTGCATTTGACTTTGCACCGGTGCTTTGCCCGCTCGGATCGGTTGATAAGACGCGGTCTCCATGAAAAACATACCCTCCCCTCATTGAACGCTCTACAAAAAGGTGCTGATCTACGTCGGTGATTAGGCCTATTTCCTCCCTACTAATTTTTAAAATCAAATCCATCACTAAATGTGGTGTGGAAAAATAGTAGCCTATATCTAACCCGAACTCTGAATAGATTTGGTCTGTGTTCTTACAGACTATATCCAACAGAGTTACAACGTCACTGACCAAGTACAGTCTACAATAATCCCACCCATTTTTACAATTCCCCTTAGACCCCACCTTCTTGGCAAACTCATACTCCTCGGCTGTGCATTCACTGTTGGTCAGTGAATTGTAAAAAGCTTCAATTGGAGGTAGTTTCACTTCGCTTAAGCGAGCGCCAGAACAGTAATAATCGTATGCATATATACCTTTGCAGGTCAACAGGTCATACATTTCACTGTCTGGAAAGTGCTGTTTAAGCAAGGGAAAGCTATCAAAATTGTCGCTTTTCTGCACTTGAATCACTTGACTCAATGCCTTGGGAAAAAAACTAAAGGAATCTAAAAACCTCATTTTATTCCAACACGTATGTTCATTGTCCACTGCCTTCCATTTCAGCTCGAGAAGCACCAACGTCTTGGCCGATTTGGGAATAATGTTATAGGTAAATGAACTGTTTACCCATGAACTATCTACTCCCCCTTCCTCCCTGTGCAGATTTGCTAGTGCTGATAAAATAAATTTTAAGTCATAATTTGAGTTGTGAATAAAAACAGGAATAAAAAACTGTTGGCTAACATTTAAGTTACACGATTGATGCGAAACCCGTCTAAAATTACTGCCTCCCTAGGCGCTGTCCTGCCCCACGTGCTCATGGTCTTTGACTTTAACCCTCCCCCCTCTTTTCCCTCTAGTCCCCTTATCCCCCTCTACAAACTCCCCCTTACAAACCCAATATATTTTTTGATCTTTAATCGCGAGACGATCCTCTGCAGACAAAACCATTGGGTAATGGGTATTTCTCAAACGAGAAATAGCACCATTAGCCGTGCCAATTAGTTTAGTCAGTGCCTTGACCATACACTCGTTCTCATCCAATGTCTCAAATATTTCTAACAACCGCATGGTGTTAGAACTGTCTCTTTGCGCGTGAGCATAGGACACTGCAATAGCCTGATGTTCTTTGATTCGGTTTGGAAATTGGGGATCGTTCACCTCCACCAGCTTAGCTTCACAGTATAATGATATTTTGTTGCACTGGAGGAGGGTGTTCTGGAAATTTTTAAAACGTAAAATAGCCCTATCCCCTGAAACCGTTTCCACTGTCTGGTAGCCATGTCGGCTACAATGCCTCATGTGATTTTGCAACTTTAATTCAGTCCAAAATCGGGAGAGGCATGTTGGGCAGTAGAAACGGGTCCCCTTAGTCTTACCCTCCCCCAGAACTCTACTAATGTCAGTGATCGGGTTAAAATGGCCAATTGCATTGAGTTCACTAGGTGGTGTGTACAACAACCAAAACCAGTGTTTGAACAATTCAATTGACGGGCCCCTTCCAGGGGAGACCAACCCCTTCTTTTTCAAATGAACTCTATTTTCCCATCCTTTTTCATAGTATGCCCCAGTAATGCCAATATTCTAGTGAGCATTAGCCCTTTGAAACAGATAAATGCATCGAGGCGCTACTGGGTATTTCCCCTCTAAGCACAAGAAATCTAGAATGGGAAAATCTGACCCGTCCTTCCCATGTGTGGCCCACTTGTCTAAATTCGTCTTGGTAGCGTCACGTGCTAGAGGCTCAAATGCTGATATGAGGAAAGCATACCTTAAACATTTTTGATCTGTTTCAAAACAGATCCGCTGGACACCTTTACAACCTTCTAGATCTGGATTATATTTTAAAACTACTGTATATATATATATATATATATATATATATATATATATATATATATATATATATATATATATATATATATATATATATATATTATATATATATATATATATATATATATATATATATATATATATATATATATATATATATATATATATATATATATATCTGGAGGAGGCGTGCATTCTTCACTATATGCGTTACCCCTAGCTCTCTTTACAGCTGGAGGGGCCGAAATACATTCTTCATAATTTTCCTTAAAAAGAAGAGAAAAAATTAGTAGCAAAATAATTTCCCCCTTTATTTTAAAGAAGGAAATTATTACCCCCTTCTACAGAATTTATTGTCAGACACAATTTGTCTAAAAAAGCATTTATCTCAACGAAGCCCCCTCCTCCACCCTCTTTCAGCAAAGCAAAAAGTAAAAATTTCGCGAGAAATATATTAGGCTTAGAAATCAAACGTTTTTATTAGACAACTTGTAAAAATATTAAATGTTCCAGTCTATAGGCTTTAAATTAGATAAAAAAAGATCGTTAACCCAGCGGCCTATAGGCCTAAATTTTGCAAACATAGTTTAAAATACTATTCAATTTACACGTAATATAAGCTGCATGCAACTCCTAAAGACTTTTCTTTCCAGTCTTGCATATCAGCATTGCACAGTTTGTTTTCATTTTACAATGATGGCGATAGAATTTAGGCATTGTCCTCTCCCTCTTCCCTTTTACATAATTTACTTACAACGAGGCTATTAGAAGTGAGGCATTGCCCCCTCTCCGCCCTTTTACATAATGTACTAAAGATATTGTTAGACCATAATTTGAAATAATCTGTTTCACTTCTCCAAAATAGAGCGTTGCGTCTGCGTTTAATTATTGCAAATGCATCATTGTGTGTTAATTTTGACGGAAGAACAGTTTCTTTGACGTTCGTAAACAAAACCGGAAAAGGGTGATAGCGAATTTTAACCTCGCATAGAGCATTGTGTCAAAACAGAGCGGCATTTTCTTTAAAAATTGACAGAAGTCAGTAGACACTTTAAATCACATTCATTTAACGAAAAGAAAATTATTTCTATTTGCGAGAATTTTGGTTGTAAAACAATGGGGGAGGGGGTTAGGTTTTGAGGGTAAAAAGAATATATTTTATGTTGTCTATCGAGTATAAAGATTGTATAGTGATGTTTGTATTGTATGGGGGGGGGGGGTGACCACCGGAAGAGACTGGAGGGTGACCAAGGAAAATAATTTTATTTGAAAATAAAAAATTAAAATTTACTTATTTGGTAAATTGTAGTTGCCAAGGCTTCTAATTCATCAATATTATCCATTGTTGTATCAACTAAGTCAAAATACTTTCTGATAATTAAATCACATTGCATGTCCGTTATATACGAAATCTCAAGGGTGAATTGTTATGTAAGCAAGCCCTCTGATTGGCTGAGAAGAAACACGTGATCTAACGGTTTCCTATTTCTGGAAACTCATAACATTCGCCTCGAGCGTGCCCAAAACAATAACAACATCAAATGCTGTTTCCTATTTCTGGATACCTTGACATTCTCTGAGAGCGTGCACTTACAACCAAAACAACATCGCCAATGACATTCGTTGAGATCCTGCACTTACAACAACAACAACATCGACCTTGACATTCGCTGAAAGCGTGCACTTGACAAAAACAACAACAAATAAATCGACCTTGACATTCGCTGAGAGCGTGCACAAAACAACAACAACAACATTGACCTTGGAAAAAAGAGGTCATTGACCCCATTAACCACGTGTTCTCCCCAGGGACTCTATGTCCATATATGGTGTGCTGTCACGACCTTTAGGGTCATTTCTACTATCCAAATGTGTAAAGGCCATCATTGGAAATTGGGCGATAAGAGAACTCAGTAACAGAAAAAGTATGATTAAAGCTATTGAGAGGCTTCGTTAATAAACAAAAATGGTAACTTCCTTTTAATGGAGGCAAGGGGACAGGAGGGGTGTAGAAAGCCTGCATATTGGTGCAAATCAAATCAAGGGTTGAATTTCCTTTTGTTGTTGGTATTTTTACTATTTGTTTTAAGCTTAGGGAACTACAAAGGGGATTTAACTTTAGATCATTAGCATCACCGACTAAGAAAATACCGGTATTTAGGAATTTACATAGGACGAAGTCGACACTACTATCCTGTAGTCGTTAGAATTACCGTCTTGGTATAATACTTTGACTAGTGGAATAATAGAATCGGTGGAGCAAAATCAAATTAAAGAGACATAGTTAAACATTGAATCTTAAACTGACTCAAATACGTTCATTATTGATTGAAATGCTGGGAGTATGAATTAGTTTAGGCAAAAGATAATTATTTACAAATAATAGTATTCCACCTCCCTTTTTACCTAGGGGGTGATCATGGGTACGAAGTTTTATGAATTGGGAGTAGTTATTAATTTTCAATAAATCAGGGTTCTGTGCTTGGACCCCAGTTACGGCAATTACATCAATTTTGTGTACTTGACAGAGGGCCTCTAGCTCGATCAATTTGTCGAAATTCAGGCTTTCGGCGTTCGTAACAAGCAACTTTGGGAAAGTAAAATGGTTACTAAAGAGGGCAGTTTTTTGTTTGTTGATTTTGGGAGGCAGTGGGGGGTGGGAGGACCGTGGATCTGGGAGAGGAGAGGCATCTTTTTCGGGATGAAGGCTGGGATTCATTTGAGAAGCAGGATTAAAAGGCAGGGCTGGACCCGGCTTGAGAGAAAAGGAAGACAGCGGACAAATTATGGGGATATTATTAAGTAGGGATTTGGGGGGACATAAGTTAGAACTAATACACAAGTTTACACTAGAGTCACGTAATTCGATGCTTCCATAACCCGAATGGATGGAAGTAGGGTCTTCTTTGTGGTGAGAGAATACGGTGGGTGTTTTAAAGTTCCCGGAATAAGCTGGTGGTGGTGCTTCAATGTATATTGATGTGGTACAAGACGGGCCCGGTGACTCGTTTCTTTACAGATATTAATTGGCACCGTTGAAGAGAAGAGAATTTTGTTTTCGTTGAGCTTAACTGCTTTCAGTATCTGACCAGCATGTGATGTAAAGATGGAAAGGCTTGATGTAAATCGTTTTTTGAAAGGGCCAAATTGATGAGAGAAGGAATTGGAGGGGGTGCTGACTGTGGGTTTAAATTTTTTTTCCGCACTATTTAAGGGCTTTATAAAATATTTGAATCCATATTTCAAGTGGATTTGACTGCATTCACCGAAGCAAAGCCCACTTCTAAAACTGTCACAAACCCTGGAATGCAAGAATTTGCACCCTGGGACACTAAATTAATAGTTTAAATAATAATTTTTGCAAAAATGAAGGCATTTACACGATTCTTCCTTCTTGCAAATCCCTCTCCAGGCATATTTGCATATACCTTTATTAGCATTAACTTCTTTCCTGGATAGTTCATCACTAGTATTGAACTCACACCTGGTTTTACATGCATAATTAAGTTCAATTTCAGAATGAACTTGACCTTGAACAATTCTGCGTGAGAGGTGATCAAAACCAAGACATTATAATCCTTTAAACCCACAAACTTGTCTTTTTATCTTAGTTGCACCGGAAACTACTAGATTCGTATCTATAATTTTGTCGTTGACCTTGTCATCTTTTAAATTTTGATTTTTGATGATGTGATTAGGAGCCACATAGAGGAGGAGTTAGATCGGTCTGGATTTCATGCATATACATGGAATTGTCATTTAACATCTTTTTACCATGAGATTTTTGATTTTATTTCCTGATCTAATAATTTACATATAATGGCATTATGTGAAACATTTTTGGGTCATGATACCCTTCTCTCGTCCTTTAACTTTCCGGGTTATGAACTGATTGCTCGAAGTCGATCATCAATGGGACGTGGAGGCCTGACTTTAACTGTCCGACAGGATTTGAATTGGAAAATTAGAAAGGATTTGGACATTTGGAAGGAGGGTAAGATAGAAACCTTTAGTATAGAAATTCAGTTTGAAAATCGAGCTTGTATTTTTACTGTTGTATATAAGCCACCAAGTGCATCGTTTGATGAGTTTGCTGAAGGATTTGAATGTCTTGCTGCAAAGGTAAATAGATCTAGTCAAGAGTTTATATGTATGGGAAACTTTAATGTTGATTTGTTAAATATGCGGGGGCCAAATTTGGATTATTTGAGCCTGATGATGTTAAATGATTTATACACGACCGTGAGCATTCCAACGAGAATCACGGATCATTCGGAAACGCTCATCGATAATGTGTTTGTATCTTCAGCGATACTAAGTAAAGCGTGCTGCTCTGTTGTTATAAGCCCAGCCCCCGACCATCTTCCGGTTGTATTGCATTTGAATTCTGAAGTGAAGAAAAATAACCGAAAGAATAAAATACCAATGCGTGAACTGAAGCCAGTTAATCTGGAAAAATTTGAAGAGCAAACATTAATAACTGGGAAACAGTACTGAATGAAGATCATCCGTCGGAAGCATTTGAAAAGTTTAACCAAATAGTGTCGAATATTTATGATAGCACGTGTCCGCTTAAAGAAACAAACTCCAGAAAGAATAAACCGAGAAAACCATGGTGTGATGATGAGCTGTTTAATCTGTTTAATATGAGAAATCAGGCGTGTGAGGAGCATCTGAATCATCCACAGAATAATGAGCTCCATGTGATGTATAAAGACCTAAGGAATAGGGAAAATGCCCTAAGAAGGAAAAAAAGAAGGCATATTTTACAAATGTATTTGAAGAAAGTAAAGGTAACCCCAAAGCAACATGGCAAGTTGTGAATGATCTTCTAAAAGGTCCTATGAAGCCATCAGAGCCAAAAATTGTGCTAAATAATAGGACCTTGGAAGAAACTGAGGAAATCTGCAACGCACTTGGACAATATTTCTCTGAAATTGGCTGCAAGATTCAAGAAGAAGCAAGGAACTCCCATGTTTTCGAATCAAGCAGTTTTGTGGATGAGCGAGGAAGAGGTTTCGAAATGAATTTCCAGCCTTGTACTGAAGAGGAGATGCGCAAAATTGTTAGCACGATTAAGTCAAAAAGTGCAGGAGTTGATGGAATGAGCCTTAGAACGCTCAAGTCAGTTCTGGTTTATTTGCTTCCTGTCCTCGTATACCTTATCAATATTTCTATGGAAAAGGGGATGTTTCCGAGTGCGCTTAAAATAGCTAAAGTTTTACCGGTGCACAAAGGTGGATTCAAAACTGACATATCTAATTGGAAACCAATATCAATTCTCCCGATTTATTCAAAAATATATGAAAAGATTGTTCTTCACCGGCTTTACGAGTATCTGATGAAAATTGGTGTTTTACACGATGGTCAATTTGGCTTCCGGAAAGGACATTCGACGACACAGGCAGTCCAGCATCTTCTGGAAAATATTAACTCAGCACTTGAGAATGGCGAGCAGTGCATGGGCGTTTTTATTGATTTTGTAAAGGCTTTCGACACTGTTTATTTTAAGATTTTATTTGAAAGGGTGTATTATTTAGGCATAAAGGGTAGTGTTTTAAATTGGTTTGAATCGCATTTAAGTGAAAGGAAGCTACGAGTGACTTTGAGTAACAAATCTTCTCAGCCGTATCCCATAAAATGTGGTGTTCCACAGGGCTCAGTTCTTGGTCCTCTCCTGTACCTGATATTCGTAGACACACTGAGATTCTACAGTCCCGGAGCTTCAGTTACTTTGTTTGCTGACGACACGGCTTTAGTAATTGCAGCAAAGTCGCTGCAAGAGCTCTTGTTCAAGGCGAATAAGGCGCTTGATGCCCTACATGAATTTGTTTGTGCTAGCATACTTTGCGTCAATGCATCAAAAACTAATTTTATGATGCTTACGAGGACTGGTTCTCCTCCCACTCTCCCTGGTGTCATTATTTACAATGGCCTACCGCTCTCACCAGTCGAAGAGATCCGATATCTGGGATTCATCCTGGATCGAAACTTGAGTTGGAGAAAACACTGAGACATCATAGCATGCAAGCTGGCGCGAGGCCTTGGAGTCCTGAACCGTTTTCAAAATTTTTACCTTTGAAAATTCTGCTTTTATTGTGTTTTTCATTAATAGCGCCTCATATAAATTATGGTTGTTTGATTTGGGCGAGTAATTTTAGTTGCAATTTTAGAAGAGTTCGAGTTCTGTAGAATAAGGCTATAAGGTTGATTGGAAGGTATGATCGTGGTATTGATAGAACTGAATTACTTTTTAGAAAGTTTAAAATTTTAAAAGTTGGTGAAATAAGGGATTATCAAATTGGAACATTTGTATTTCAGTGTCTGAATGGTCTTGCACCGAGTTTTTTATGAATATTTTTAAGCCTAATTCGTCTTATCACGATTAGTCGACTAGGAGTGCGGATAGTCTTGCATCTGAGCCACGGAACACAACGAGAGCGAGTCAAGTGACCAGAATTCGGATCAGTTTGGAATTCGTTCCCAGATTCTGTTCGTCAAGCTGAAAGTGTGCCGCAACTTAAAACACGTATTAAAAATCATTTATTTTCAGGAATTTGGTAGTGTTAAAGGTTCGAGAGAAGGGGTTTTTTTTTTTGTAGATATTTAATTTTTTTATATTTTGTGCCATTATATATTAATCATTAATTTCAGTTATTATTATCCCCTTTTTGCATTTTATTTGGTGTGTTGAATTGGCATGCATGATATCCAACCGGTCGCTTTTTCAAGCATATTCTTGCTTTAGTTCGACATGTTGTCACATTTAGTTTTTTTTTTTTTAATAAAAATGTATGAACCTGAACCTGAGTAGCAGTAGTAGCAACAGTAGTAGCAGCAGTATTAATAGCAGTAGTAGCAGATAGATGCCCCAGAATTTTCATCTTGATACGCTAAGCCGTTCCAAAAAAAATTGATTATACACCTGTATCAGCAATCTGTATGTTATTGCAAGTTACCAATTGTTAAAATTTGAGGTTTTTATAGAAGGGATGGTCGTAAAAACTTTGAAGGAGACTCATTCGATTGGAAATTGAAAGTTCAATTTTGAAGAATCAAAGGTAATCAGAGGACAATCAGCCTGTCCCTCTTAACCAATATCCCGCCCCCCCAAATACATCCGATCAAAATAAAAATAAACATTTTGTTCAAAATAGTCTAAAGGTCAAATAACCTTGCCTTTGAAGTTAACAACCCCACCAGCAGCATTTGGGGCAAGGGTTGTAAGTTAAGCTAGTTGCTCATTGCTAACACACAAGGTTTTTGAAGAAAAAATGTTTGTATGAACTTTGGGGGGAGGGCTCATTCGATTGGAAATCAAAATTTTCAGTGCTCTTTTTCAGAGTTAAAAGTGATCGGAAGATTTCGACCCCACCCTATTTTTTCCCAAAATACATCTAATGTAAATTTTGAGACGGTCATTTTGTTTAAAACAGTTCAAAGGTTAAATAAGTATGCCATAGTTAAATAACTATGGTTCACAACCCTCAGCCTCTGGTGCAAGGGCTGTAAGTTATACTAGTTGCCTATTGTTAATATATAAGTTGTTTTTCTTATCAAGAAAAATGACATGTTTGATCCTATAAAAAAAAAGAAGCATGCAGCATTAAGGTCAAACCTCAGGGAAATGTAAAGAAGAATGCCAAACACAATCAAAAAGCATTTTTTCCCTTATTGGTTGTTCAAAGGAAATACCAGGAACATTTACAATGGCTGATGGTATCAGCCGTCACGTTGTATGGAAAATATTTAGGAGTATCTTCAACTAAATCAAAAGATACTATGTGCATCCAGTTTTAAAAGACGGTGTATCTGCAATGTGTCGAAAACAGCTAAGGGTATAAACCTGAGGGTATGAATTTAAAGCTTTCAGGGCATGTTGAAGGAATGTTGAAAAAAAGGCTGGAGTGCAACCAGTCCCCTCTCATGTCCTTTTTAGCTGCAATCTCCTCAAATACATCTGATCAAAATTTGTTTTCTAGATTCACAAAGGTCAAATATTTTCAACACATATGTTTATTGCTTAACGTCCAGAAAGGTTTGATTCATCTGAAAAAAGAAGTAATAAAACAGCTTTAATTGTTTATGACATCGGATCTTCTTTTCCTTTTCCAAAAATAAAACAAAGCTTTTTCATGAACAATTTTGTGCTTTTGACAGGTGTTTATTTCATGAATTTAAGAAACAAACAATTTCAACAAGGTTGAGCATGTAATAATTCTAACTTGTGTTTTACCCAATGATATTGCCTAATATTTTTAGAGAACTGAAAATCTGAGTTCAGTGGTTCAGTTTTACGATGGTTCAGTTACATGACGGTTCAGTTGCATGGTGGTTCAGTTCCACGATGGTTCAGTTACACGGTGGTTCAGTTGCACAGTGGTTCAATTTCACGGTGGTTCAGTTTCACGGTGATTCAGTTGCACGGTGGTTTAGTTGTACGGTGGTTAAGTTGCAGAGGGGTTCAGTTACACGGGGGTTTAGTTACATGGGGTTCAGTTAAATGGGGTTGAGTGACACGGGGATTTAGTTACACGAGGTTTTAGTTAAATGGGGTTCAGTTGCCCGGTGGTTCAGTTGCACGGGGGTTTGGTTATACGAACCCCCGTGCAACAAATAAAAAATAATTTTGCTATTAAAAAGCAAATACATCACTTGATGAATTTTTTATACCCTTTCATAAGTTAATAATTTCTTTAGTTTCACGGTGGTTCAGTTACACGGTGGTTTAGTTACAGGGGTTCAGCTGCTTGTGGTTCAGTTACACACACACCTAAGTTGTCATATCAGCCAGTTGTGTTTGAACTGTAAATATGGAGGCTCAAATGTGACATCATTAGATGGAGTTCAATATAGCTTGCCATGGATTTAGTGGATATTACCTTCAGACTCTTCAAAACCCCTCTCTAACCACAGTGACAAAAGCCAGATTGCTATTTAAATTGTTTAATCCTTGGTCATGACAGAACAACAGCTGAATTCTGACATGGAGCACCTTTTACCCTTAAAGGCTCAGATAAAATCAAGGAGACATGCACAGTGGGCAGCCTGCCCAGGAGTGCATCAAGCAAACAACAACAAGTAGAGTAGACTGGTAGCACAAAATGATTCATAATAGATCTACAAAATGTCAAGATGACCCTTTGTAGATCTATTTCATGGAATATATGGTAAATTTTTACTTTTCAAAATAATTTTGCTATTAAAAAGCCAATACATCACTTGATGCATTTTTTATACCCTTTCATAAGTTAATAATTTCTTCTGGGAAATTACATTTTGACCCCTTAATGGGGTCCCTAAAGATGAAATAGTCTATAGTAACCAAAAGCACTAAAACATGCATACAAAAAAATGTCTAGCAGGAAAAAATTGCCATTTGTAGCTGATCCAGGAATGGTAATTATTATTTTCTAATCTTAAAAGTAAATGTTATTTCAAAAACAAATTTGCAGGGACTTATTAAAAGAGCCAGAAATCCCTCCTAAAGGACATCACAGCAAAACTGAAATCATTTTGAGGGGTTTGGCAATTTTTTCTCACAAGACAGCTTTTCCTTAGTAATATATTTATACATTTTTGGTTACTATAGGTTGTTCTCCTTGAGATACAATTTCCCCTAGAAGCAACAATTGAATCATTAAAGATAATAAAAAAGCCATCAAGTAATAAAAACAGGATTATTGATTTAAGAGTCAAAAGTGAGTGTGTAGCTTGACAACACTAAACGAATCTATAAAGCTTTCCATAGTCTCACACCAGTTGTGACATTAGTAACTTTCAGTATACAATTAAATTATCTTAAAATATAAGCGTAAAACTAAATATTTTTTAATAACCGCGAAGTAATTGAACAGCATACAGAAATATTGGATTGATATATCAAGCAGCATTTTGCTCTCACCAGCTATAATACCAATAGTGGGTAGTATAAAGTCTTAAACTGTAAGAAATATGCTTTAGTACCACTTGCAGGGTTGCCACCGTCAGTAGGATTTTACTAGATCTAGTAAAGAAAAAAAAATCCTGTAAATTTAGAGGATCTAGTAAATTTCCCGAAATCTAGTAAAAACTAGTAAAAAGTTTATAGTAAACAAAACTTTTTTTTATTTTCCATGAATTCAGGGAAAAAAATTATCGTAAACATATGACAATTTACAATTTTTGCTTTTCTGCTTTACAATTTAAAATTTTGCTTGTCTGTCTCAGAGACAGACAAGCAGTCACCTATTGTCATAAACAGACACTTCACTTCCGGCGTCTAAAGGTCGACAAAATCAGCTTTCTATGTATCAAATCTTACCCACTAAAAATGAAGCTATAATGACACTTGGAAATCTATTGGAATCAAAACAAAACCCAACCACCCAAGGTGAATCTCCTCAGTTTGAAAATTTTCATTGAGAAAAAAGGATTATGTTGAGAGAAATTAAAAGTAAGTAGAAATGTAACATTATATATATATATATATATATATATATATATATATATATATATATATATATATATATATATATATATATATATATATATATATATATATATATATATATATATATATATATATATATATATATATATATATATATATATATATATATCATACTATGAAAACGAAAGAAAAGAGGAAAGGAGAAAAAAGAAGAAAAAAGGAAAAAGAAAAGAAGAAAGGAGAAAAAAAGAAGAAAAAAAAGAAATCGATTATCCTCCTATAGTAAAAATCGATGGTTGATGGTGCGCGTGCGCCGTAGCCGCACGCGCAAAAAATTTTTTTGAGCATTTAGTAAAAACAGATGCGATCTAGTAAATTTTTCCTCTCCGATTTAGTAAATTCTTCCAGGTCAGGGTGGCAACCCTGACCACTTGAAATGGAGATCAAATAAGACATAATATGAACTCTGGAAATCAGATTATTTCTCTCTATACAAGAGTGAATTTCAAGCTATGATACAAATTCTAAAGCTAGTCTATAGTCCTAATACAATCAAGATGGTCTTACTTCGAATTTGTGTACACACTAATCATGACAGATTGTCCATGACAGATTGTCCTTTTCAGAACCAAAACGAGAGCCAGTCATTGAACTGAGCCATTGTGCAGAAGTGATACCAAATTAAACATAAAAAAACAGTTGAATCCTAAAATGGATTGTTGCTTTATCTTAAAAGGAATTGATCCTAAAAGGGATTGATAATATTTTGATTCTATAAATAGTGACCTTTTGATGTTTTGTTCAGCGTAGTTGATTTCCAGATAAAAAAATATGTTTTTGAGGAGAACAATCCCCAACAACCCTCAAGGCAAGGGTTTTAAGTTATGCCCTGGGGGCATATAAGGTTTTTATAGAAGGCGCTGTCGTAGAAACTTCAAAAAAGGCTCGTTCCATTAGAAATCCAAAGAGCTAGTGCCCTTTTTAATAGTCAAAAGTGATGGGAGGGCACCTAGCCCCCCCCCCACCCCCCTAATTCCCCCAACCCAATACAATAAAAAATATGATTTAAAAAATATTTTAAGCGTAGTTGATTTCAAGATAGAAAAAATGTTTTTTATGAGGACACTCCCCCACAACCATTAGGGCAAGGGTTGTAAGTTATGCCCTGGGGGTATATAAGGTTTTTTATAGAAGGCACTGTCGTAGAAACTTCAAAAAAGGCTCATTCGATTGGAAATTCAAAGGGTTAGTGCCCCTTTTAGTAGTCGAAAGTGATTGGAGGGCAACTAGCCCCCTCCCCCCCCCCACGTCCATCATTATCCCAGACACATCCAATCAAAATTTTGAGATAGCCATTTTGTTCTGCATAGTTGATTTTCAGATAGAAAATATGTTTTTGAGGATTATTTTTATTCTTTTTCTACTGTTTATACCCATGATTCATAACGTTGGGCGAAGGTTTTTATAGAAGGAGTTGCCGTAGAAACTTCAAAACAGGCTCATTCAATTGGAAATTCAAAGGGCTAGTGCCCTTTTTAATAGTCGAAAGAGATTTGAGGGCAACTAACCCCCCCCCCCCCCAACGCCCATCATTCCCCCAAACACATCCAATCAAAATTTTGAGATAGCCATTTTGTTCAGCATGGTTGATTTCCAGATAGAAAATATGTTTTTGAGGAGGACACTAACCCACAACCCTTAGGGTAAGGGTTTTAAGTTATGCCCAGGGGGCATATAAGGTTTTTATAGAAGACATTGTCGTAGAAATTTCAAAAAAGGGCTCATTCGATTTGAAATTCAAAGGGCTAGTGTCCTTTTTAATAGTCGAAAGTGATTGGAGGGCAACTAGACCCCCCACGTCCATCATTCCCCTAAACATATCCAATCAAAATTCTGAGATAGCCATTTTGTTCCGCGTAGTTGATTTTCAGATAGAAAATATGTTTTTGAGGATGAAACTTTCCAGATCCAAACTGGGATCTGGAGGGGGTAGTTACTCCCCTGTCCCATTGAAAATTACGCCCTTGCTGTGGTTGTTTAAGCCCATACCTTTGCAGTATATAATTAAATCCTTTCCATTCCTTGTAACAGAAGGTTTTCCCCAATAATTGTTATTCCAGACAGAAATATTTCTTGATATAGTTTTACAGATTAATTTAATAAAATGATACAGTAATGAAAATAGAAGCCAAGGATATAATAAAAATAACTTACAGTTTTTTTTAATTTCCATTGCTTAAATGTTGCACCTATGTGAAAGATATCAAAAGTCTGAAACGAAATAAGGTTTGGCGTGAATGTTTTTCATTGACTACTTTTTCAATATTTTCTGAATATATTGCCATAGGTCAATGCTCTACATTTGTATTGATTCATTTATTTTAAAGAACTTATTTTTTTCAAATGCTTACTTTGTTATGAAACGAATTATATTACACATATTATGTTTGTACAACATGTGTCGACCCCGGAGTTTTTGTTATCTGACCCTTAAAATTTTTTAACAAAATGGGTACCTCACAATTTTTATCTGATGTATTTGGGGGAAAAAGGGCGTGAGGGAAGGGCTAGTTGCCCTTCGATCACTTTTGACTCTTAAAAACTGAACTAGTACTTTCAATTTCCAATCAAATGAGCCCTCTCTGAAGCTTATACGAGAATTCCTTCCAAAACAGCTGTATATGCCCCCCGGGTATAACTTATGATTAATTATCATAATCCTGTGTAATAGGATTATAGGATATAGGATACACAATCCTATGTAAACTCAATCAAGTTGTAGTTCTAATAGAACAGTATATACAGTTTATACATGCTTTTGTTTCTAAATGATTTTTTTTGGTAATCATCAGTTTTTTTCTCAATGTCTATGAACATACAGTCAGTAACACGATCAAACGGACAGCAGACTTTTCATTAATGGAAATTTTTTTCTATAGTAAGATGACATCTAAGTATTTTAAAGCATAAAGCATACCATATTGCTATGAATGGTTCATTAGCCTTGACAAGTTTAATACATTATTTTTTCTTGTTAAGTTTTTAAAAGTCGTAATTTTTAGACGTATAAAACTGGATAGCTGAAGGCTCGTGGGGATTTACATAATTTCGGCATTAAGTAATTTTTTAAGGCATATAGCAGCCTCTCCTCGCCTACCATATGACTCACCACCCCTCCTCGATAATAGCTGCTGCACTATTATATAATTTTCTTTTTTCTTTTTATTTGTCTGCATTTCCATATGGCTGCTCAATTTTAAATGTGGGGATGATTTCACAAGGTGGAATTTTCCGGGACATCGTCTCTTGTTAGTTTTTGTGGACTGAACAGATATTTCTTTAAAGTAAAATCTAAGATGATATTTTTTTTATTTATATTGAATAATTTTTAAAACACACGGTCAGAAAACTTGTAAATAGTTCTTTTCATCGTTAATATCTATTTCAGAATGTCTGACTTAATTAGAAACTCAAGTCAGAATAATAATATAATACGTAGCAGATTATTAATTTATTTTCCACTATCTTATACATTTTCTGTAATTCATTCTCTGTTATTCGTAGTTGTTTTCGTTCACTCCAAACTACAAAGTGATTTTTAGAGCAAACATTTGATACATAAATGCCTCATACCATGATTTATACGAGATATGATTTATTTTTATTCCTTTTCTACTGTTTATACCCATGATTCTTAACGTTGGGCGAAGGCCCTACCGGTGGTGTGTGAGAATATTTTGGTGGGACGTGGGCAGAACGCGGACCCTTCGACTGACTTTACATTAGAGGCTTAATTTTGAAAAAAAGTTGCCTTAATGATGCCACATTCAAATGCGTTTAAAGGAAAAAGAAATAATGGAAAAACTGTTATAATGACGCTCTGTTGCCTTAATGACGCCACATTCAAATACATTTAAAGAGAAAAGAAATAAAGGAAAAACTGTTTAATGTATAGGTTTTCACCCAAACTTGTAAGACTGAAATGGAAAACCAGATTTTTAAAATGAATTTGTCTCGTGTTAGTTTTTGTGGACTCACCAGATATTTATAAAGCAAAATCTAAGATCACATTTTTTTTATTCAGAATAATTTTTAAAACACAGTTTCAAAGCTTATAAATAGTTCTTTTCACCGTTAATATCGATTTAAGAATGTCTTACTTGATTAAGATGAAAAAACGAGAAACGTTTAATTGAACAAATATAGTTTTCTTTAAGCATAATTTAAATACTCTAAAACACGATAGTTTGAAATAGTTTGCGTATGTTAAAAAAGCTATCTCAAAGTTCTTATCGGATGGGTTTAAGGAAAAAGGGCGTGGAGGAGGGGGGTTAGATGCCCCCACTCTCTTTTGACTCTTAAAAAGTGAACTAGAACTTTCAATTTCCAATCAAATGATCCCTCTTTGAAGTTAATACGAGCATCCCTTCCGTAAGATGCCCCACAGATGCCATTCCTTCCGTATATGCCCCCAGGGAATAACTTACAACGCCTGCCCCTGGGCCCTGGTGGGTTGTGTCAACACCGGAATTTTTGTTATATGATCTTTGAACTATCTTTAACAAAATACCTATCTTAAAATTTTTATTGGATGCTTTTGGGAAAATAGGGTTGAGGGGGGGGGGGAGCTGGTTACCCTCCAATATCTTTTGACGCTTAAAACGCGAACTAGAACTTTCAATTTCCAATCAAATGAGCCCTCTCTGAAGTTTATACGACAATGTTGTCTATACAAAACCTTATATGCCCCCAGGGCATAACTTACAACCCTTGCCCTGAGGGGTATGGGCTGTGCCCTTTATAATAGTCGAAAGTGATTGGAGGGCAACTACCCTCCCCCCACGCCCATCATTCCCCCAAACACATCCAATCAAAATTTTGAGATAATCATTTTGTTCAGCGTAGTCGATTTCCAGATAGAAAATCTATATTTAAGGAGGACACTCCCCCACAACCCTTAGGGCAAGGGTTTTAAGTTATGCCATGGAGGCATATAAGGTTTTATAGAAGGGGTTGTCGTAGAAACTTCAAAAAAGGCTTATTCGACCGGAAATTCAAAGGGCTAGTGCCCTTTTTAATAGTCGAAAGTGATTGGAGGGCAACTATCCCCCCCCACGCCCATCATTCCCCCAAACACCCCCAATCCAAATTTTGAGATAGCCATTTGGTTCAGTGTAGCTGATTTTCAGACAGAAAATATGTTTTTGAGGAGGACACTCCCCCACAACCCTCAAGGCAAGGGTTTTAAGTTATACCCTGGGGTCATATAAGGTTTTTATAGAAGGCAGTGTCGTAAAAGCTTCAAAAAAGGCTCATTCGATTGGAAATTCAAAGGGCTAGTGCCCTTTTTAAAAGTCGAAAGTGATTTGAGGGCAACTAACACCCCTTTAACGCCCACCTTTTCCCCAAACACATCCAATCCAAATTTTGGAACAGCTATTGTATTAAACGTAGTTTTAAGTTCTGGAAATGAGGTCTTTGAGGATGACAATTGCCCCACCGTCCCTGTTGCAAGGGCTGTAATCTAAAAATTCTCTAAATCCTTCCCATTATTTCTCATGAAAGGTATGTTCTTACACACGTTAGACACGGCTCATTTGATTGAAAATTAAACGTTCTTGTTCACTCTTTAATATTCAAAATAGATTGGAGGGTAACTAGCCCCCCCCCCCCTCCTCCACGCCCTAAATGTATCAGATAAAAATTTTGAGATAGACATTTTGTTAAAATAGTTCAAAGTTCTGAAAACAAAAAACTCGGTGTCGACACAGCATATATATATATATATATATATATATATATATATATATATATATATATATATATATATATATATATATATATATATTGAAATATACTGTGGTCACTAAAAATTCTGAAAATATAACCTATTTTACCAACTTAGATTGTTCAAAAAGGTGTAAGAAAATATTTAAGTAGGCCTACTGACTTATCCACATAAACTTTCTTTTAAACCCATTAAATGTAAGAGAGATGAAGAAATACAAGATGGTCCTTCCTTTTGCCTGAATAATGGAAGTATGGACAAGAGTGTGGTTCATGAGAGATTTCTGGTGAATGTACTGAGGGAGGAATGTTTTGCAAGGCTGAAAAATTTAGGGCAATTGAGCACAGAAGTAAAATTTTGTGATTTGTTTCTTTTATGCTTATGCACTGTCAAGTATTTTAAAGTTAATTTTCTTTTCTTTTTTTGCCATGGCCCAAGGGCTTTAGTGCAATAAGACATACTTATGTCCATCCGTTTTCTTTAAACAAACAAGAGTTCTAGCTTCCTAGCGAGTTCTGTTTCATAGCTTCAATAAATTTAAATGTTATTTTGAGACCAGGGATTCCAAAGTTGGGCAAAACTTGCAAATAGACCTCTGGTATGAATAAGTAATTTGTAAGAAATGTATATAAATTTTAAGATTAAAAAAAATCCTATAGAAAACAAACAAGACATATAAATAAATAGAAGTACCCTTTTACAACCATTTAATGAATTGCCAAAAATACAGATAACCCTTAAGATTGAAATGAACAAAGCTACAATTATGTATCTGTTTTCTTTAAACAAACTGAAGGGGTAAACCTCCAAGCTTTGACAAATTCAATCTTACTTTTGGCTCCTTTTCAAAGAAGACTTTCTTTGGATTCTTTTCCATCAACTAAAAACAGTAGGGGCAGAATCAGGTACAAGTGACCTTCCTCTTAGTCTACATACACAGAGGGAAATAATGCAGCTCTATACTAGCCTATAATTTACCCCCAACTTGCCTAATGTAAAAATATATAGCCCAAATTATATATTTCCAATGTATTCTGCCACCTGTCACTAGTTTTCCCGTTCATGTTTTGTCACATTTGATTAAATTAATAGGTACTAGGGTTGGAGTTAAGTACAACAGAGCTGCAAGTAAAATGTGTAAGCTATAATTATTATGCAAATTATAAAGGGTCACTTGTTTTTAATATGTTTTCTTCTCTAGGCCTACAGGTCTAGAGAAGGTCTAAACAGGTCTAGAGGAGTTTTGATCCCTTTTGGGCTAAAAGCTCCTATGCCTTCCCAAGGCCAGAACATAATTTGTAATTTACTGAAAAAATACAAATGTTTTTACTCTCATAGCTTTTGAAGCTTCTACGACAACACTTTCAATAAAAACCTTATATGCCCCCAGGGCATAACTTACAACATTTGCCCTGAGGGCTGGGGGGGGGATGTCATCCTCAAAGACCTAATTTCCAGAACTTTATACTACGTTGAACAAAATGACTATCTGAAAATTTTGATTGGATGTGTTTGGGGGAATGGTGGGCGTGAGAGGGGGGATAGTTACCCTCCAATCAGTTTCAATTATCAAAAAGGGTGCTAGCCCTTTCACTTTCCAATCGAATAAACCCATTTTGAAGTTTCTACGACAAAGCTGTCATAACGATCCTAATAAATCCCCTGGACATAGATTACACCCTTCGTCCTGAGGGCTCTGGTGGGTGCGTTATCATTAGAGCAAGGATTTCCAGAGCTTTCAACTACGTTGAACAAAATTGACTTTCAACTACTCTGAACTTTGATTGAATGTTTTCAATAACAACCTTATATGCCTCCAGGGCATAACTTACAACCCTTGCTCTGAGGGCTGGAAGGTTGTCATCCTCAAAGACCTAATTTCCAGAACTTTCAACGACATTGAACAAAATGGCTATCTCAAAATTTTGATTGGATGTGTTTGGGGAAGTGGTGGGCGTGAGAGCGGGGTTAGTTACCCTCCAATCACTTTCGACTATTATAAAGAGCACTAGCCCTCTCAATTTCCAATTTAATGAGCCCTCCAAGTTTCTACAACATCGCTTTCTATAAAAACCTTATATGCCCCGAGGGCATAACTTAGAACGCTTGCCCTGAGGGCTGTGGCGTTGTCATCCTTGAAGACCTAATTTCCCAAACTTTCAACTACGTTGAATAAAATTGTTATCTAGAAATTTTGATTGGATGAGTTTGGGGAAAAGGTGGGCGTGAGAGGGGGGTTAGTTGCCCTCAAATCTCTTTCGACTATTAAAAAGGGCACTACCCCTTTGAATTTCCAATTCAATGAACCTCTTTCGAAGTTTTTAAGACAACTCTATCTATAAAACCTTATATGCCCCCAGGGCATAACTTACAACCTTTGCCCTGGGGGCTCTGGGGGGTTTGTCATCCTTAAATACATAATTTTCAGAACTTTCAAATACGTTGAACAAAATGGCTATCTCTAAACTTTGATTGAATGCTTTCGGGAAAATGGTGAGCATGAGAGGGTGGTTAATTACTATCCCATCACTTTCGACTATTGAAAAGGGCAATTTCGGTTTCAAATCGAATGAGCCCTTTTAGAAATTTGTGATACAAATTCCAATATAAGCTTTATATGCCCCCAGGGCCTAATTTATAAACCATGCACTGAGGGCTCTGAGGGGTTATATCCTATAAGACCTAATTTCCAGAACTTTCAACGACGTTGAACAAAATGGATATCTCAAAATTCGGATTGGATGTGTCTGGGAAAATGGTGGTTGTCAGAGGGGGGTTAGTTGCCCTTCAATTACTTTCTACTATTAAAAAGGGCACTATCCCATTCAATTTCCAATTGAATGAGCCCTTTTCGAAGTTTCTACAACATCGCTTTCTATAAAAACCTTATATGCCCCCAGGGCATAACTAATTTCCAAAAATGTTAAAATAAAATGGCTATCTAAAAATTTTGATTAGATGTGTTTCGGGAAAAGGTTGGCGGGAGAGGGGGGCTAGTTGCCGTCCAATCCCTTTCGACTATTAAAAAGAGCACTAGCCATTTCAATTTTCAATCGAATGAGCCCTTTTTGAAGTTTCTACGACAACACGTTCTATAAAAACCTTATATGCCCCAGGGCATAACTTACAACCCTTGCCCTGAGGTTGTGGAGAGTTGTCTTCCTCAAAGACCTAATTTCCAGAGCTTAAAACTACGTTGAACAAAATGGCTATCTCAAAATTTTGATTGGACCCTTGCCCTGAAGACTATGGGGGCAGTGTCCTGCTCAAAGGTATAATTTCCTGATCTTTAAACTGCGTGGAACAAAATGGTTATCTCAAAATTATGATTGGATGTGTTTGGGGAAAAGGTGGGCGTGAGAGGGGTTTTAGTTGCCCTCCAATCACTTTCGACTATTAAAAAGGGCACTAGTCATTTGCATTTCCAATTGAATGAGCCTTTTTTGAAGTTTTTAATACAACCCGTTCTATAAAAACCTTATATGCCCCCAGGACATAAATTACAACCCTTGCCCTGAGGGCTGGGGGGGGGGGGTTGTCATCCTCAGAGACCTAATTTCCAGAACTTTATGCTACGCTGAACAAAATGACTATCTGAAAATTTTTATTGGATGTGTTTGGGGGAATGGTGGGCGTGAGAAGGGGGGTAGCTACCCTCCCATCCTTTTCGACTATTAGAAAGGGCATTAGTCCTCTGAATTTCCAATTGAATGATCCGATTTAAAATTTTCTGCAATAACACTATCTATAAAAACCTTATATGCCCCCAGGGCATAACTTACAACCTTTGCCCTGGGGGCTCTGGGGGGGTTCGTCATCCTTAAATACATAATTTCCAGAACTTTCAACTACGTTGAACAAAATTGACTTTCAACTACTCTGAACTTTGATTGAATGTTTTCAATAACAACCTTATATGCCCCCCAGGGCATAACTTACAACCCTTGCTCTGAGGGCTGGAATGTTGTCATCCTCAAAGACCTAATTTCCAGAACCTTTTACTACATTGAACAAAATGGCTATCTGAAAATTTTGATTGGATGTGTTTGGGGGAATGGTGGGCGTGAGAGGGAGGTTAGGTACCATCCAATCACTTTTGACTATTATAAAGGGCACTAGCCATCTCAATTTTCAATTTAATGAGTCCTCAAAGTTTCTACAACATCGCTTTCTATAAAAAACTTGTATGCCCCGATGGCATAACTTAGAACGCTTGCCCCGAGGGCTGTGGGGTTGTCATCCGTGAAGACCTAATTTCCCAAACTTTCAACTACGTTGAATAAAATTGTTATCTTGAAATTTTGATCGTATGTGTTTGGGGAAAAGGTGGGCGTGAGAGGGGGGTTAATTTCCTTCAAATAACTTTTGACTATTAAAAAGGGCAGTAGCTCTTTCAATTTCCAATCGAATGAGCCCCCTTTGAAGTTTTTACGACAACTCTAACTATAAAAACCATATATGTCCCCAGGGCATAACTTAAAACCTTTGCCCTGGGGGCTCTGGGGGGTTCGTCATCCTTAAAAATATAATTTTCAGAACTTTCAACTACGTTGAACAAAATGGCTGTCTCTAATCTTTGATTGAATGCTTTTTGGGAAATTGTGAGCGTGAGAGGGGGGTTAATTACTCTCCAATCACTTTCGAGTATTAAAAAGGGCACTAGCCCTTTCAATTTCCAATCAAATGAGCTCTTTTTGAAATTTCTACAACAACTTTCGATATAAATATTATATGCCCCCAGGGCATAACTTACAACCCTTGCACTAAGGGATCTGAGGGGGTTAAATCCTAAAAGACTTAATTTCCAGAACTTTCAACTGCGTTGAACAAAATGGATATCTCAAAATTTGGATTGCAAGTGTTTGGGGAAATGGTGGGCGTGAGAGGGAGATTAATTGCCCTTCAATTACTTTCGACTATTAAAAAGGGCACTATCCCATTCAATTTCCAATTGAATGAGCCCTTTTCGAAGGTTCTACAACATCGCTTTCTATAAAAACCTTATATGCCCGCAGGGCATAACCAATTTCCAAAAATTTTAACTACGTTGAATAAAATGGCTATCTAAAAATTTTGATTGGATGTGTTTCGGGAAAAGGTGGGCGGGAGAGGGGGGTTAGTTGCCCTCAAATCACTTTCGACTATTAAAAAGGGCACTATCCATTTGGACTTCCAATCAAATGAGCCCTTTCTCATGTTTCTACGACAAAGATTTCAATAAACACTTATATGCCCCCAGGGCATAACTTATAACCCTTGCCCTTAAGACTGTGGGGGGAGTGTCCTGCTCAAAGGTATAACTTCCTGAACTTTAAACTGCGTGAAACAAAATGGCTATCTCAAAATTTTGATTGGATGTGTTTGAGAAAATAGTGGGCGTGGAAGGGGTGTTAGTTGCCTTTCAATCACTTTCGACTATTAAAAAGGGTACTAGCCTTTTCAATATCCAAATGAATGAGCCCTTTTTGAAGTTTCTACGACAACGTATTCTATAAAAACCTTATATGCCCGCAGGACATAACTTACCACCCTTGCCCTGATGGTTGTGGGGGGGGTGTCTTCCTCAAAGACCTAATTTCCAGAGCTTAAAACTACGTTGAATAAAATGGCTATCTCAAAATTTTGATTGGACCCTTGCCCTGAAGACTATGGGGGCAGTGTCCTGCTCAAAGGTATAATTTCCTGATCTTTAAACTGCGTGGAACAAAATAGCTATCTCAAAATTTTGATTTGATGTGTTTGGGGAAAAGGTGCGCGAGAGAGGGGTGTTAGTTGCCCTCCAATCCCTTTCGACTATCAAAAAGGGCACTAGCCATTTGAATTTCCAAGTGAATGAGCCTTTTTTGAATTTTTTACTACAACGCTTTCTATAAAAACCTTATATGCCCCCAGGACATAATTTACAACCCTTGCCCTTAGGGCTGTGGGGGAGTGTCCTCCTCAAAAACATAATTTCTATCTGGAAATCAACTACGCTTAACAAAATGGCTGTCTCAAAATTTTGAGTGGATGTGTTTCGGGAAATGATGGGCGTGGAAGGGGTGTTAGTTGCCTTCCAATAACTTTCGACTATTAAAAAGGGTACAAGCTACTCCAATTTCTAATTTAATGAGCCCTTTTTGAAGTTCCTACGACAACTTCTTCGATACGAAGTGCCCTGGTCTAAGGAAAAAATAAAAAATAAATAGTACATTGTGCCAACATCGCTCTTATATGCCCCCAGGGCATAACTTAAAACCCTTGCCCAAAAGGGTTGTGGGGGAGTGTCCTCCTCAAAACATATTTTCTATCTTGAAATCAACTACGCTGAACAAAATGGCTATTTCAAAATTTTGATTGGATGTGTTTGGGGAAATGGTGGGCGTGGAAGGGGTGTTAGTTGCCGTCCAATCACTTTCGACTATTAAAAAGGGCCCAAGCCACTCCAATTTTCAATCGAATGAGCCATTTTTGAAGTTTCTATGGCGACTCATTCGATACGATGTGACCTGGTCTAAAACCAAGAGAAAAAAATAATAAATAATATATTGTGCCAACATCGTTCTTTACTTAGGCAGCGCTATTGCGCTGCCTATGATACTAAGCTACACTTACTGCTGTAGTATGTATTAATAATTGTATATATTAATATTATTGCACATTATTTTAATATTTTACATGTAAATTAGTTGTATGTATATGTATGAGTATGTGTATATATTGCAAGCCAAGCTCATTGGTTTAAATTATCGGTTCCATTTTAACTGAACCCCAAGCAGCTGAACCACTGTAACTGAACCATCGTGCAACTGAACCACCGTGTAATTGAACCACCGTTCAACTGAACCACCCTGCAACTGAACCCCCGTGCAACTGATCCCTCCAACTGAACCCTCGAGTAACTGAACCCTCGAGCAACTCAACCACCGTACTTACATTGGGTAAAACACAAGTTAGAATCTTTACATGTTCAACCTTGTTGGAATTGTTTGCTTTTTTAAGTATTTATATAAATTACTGTCAAGATGACTTATAAAAATACTCTGTTTTGTTGTCACAAAAACAAAGAAAATTGGACGTCATAAACTCTTCAATCCAGATTTATTTCTCTTTTTTCTGTCTGTTAATGGACGTTCCCTTCACCCTGTTACTTTCTACGGGTCTAAGCGTTTACCCATTTCCCCCGCGGAAAATTTCCCCTCCTCCACCCACGGAAACCCCTCACCTGCAAAATACCTCTCTCGCGGAGATTATGGTTTTCAAAATTTAAAAATCTTCATAGAGTCGTGTTATTTTTTTAGTTTAATTGAGAAGTTCTAAGGGAAGCGGGAAAGAGGAATTTGTGTGTAAATCTTGCCCCCCCCCTCCGTACAAATACTTTTTTCTCATGAAAAATCCTCCAGAAAACCCCCACGCAAAAGATTTCGTATGTTTCCCAATGACAAATACTATCTGTAAGCAATAGACAAATCAAAAACTTAAAAAGGAACTGAAACTTCTGCAATGGGGCTATCTGATTGTTTTGTAGCTAGGAAGAGAGGGAGATACCTCCAAGGGTGCATTTTGATGCCGAAACCTCTCAACTGCAAAATACCCCTCTCGCGGAAATTATGGTTTTCAAAATTTAAAAATCTACTTTGAGTCGTGTTATTTTTTAGTTTAATTGAGAAGTTCTAAGGAAAGTGGAAAGAAGGAATTTATGTGTAAATATTGCCCCCCCCCTCCGTGCAAATACTTTCTTCTGATGAAAATTCCTCCAGAAAACCCCCACGCAAAAAATTTCCGGATGTTTCCCAATGACAAATACTATCTGTAAGCAATAGACAAATCAAAAAACTTAAAAAGGAACTGAAACTTCTGCAATAGGGTTATCTGATTGTTTTTGTAGATAGGAAGAGAGGGAGATACCTCAAAGGGTGCATTTTGATGCCGAAACATCTCAGCTCTCATTGAGACTTCAAACAAATACAGAATTAGCTCTAAGGGAGAGACGACAGGAGTAGTAAGTTATATAAAGCCGCAGAACCTACATGAAAAAATAGATGGAATTGCTATTGATTGAAAACCTACATTCAAGCGTACATTCACGCCTACAAGAATATGGTCAAAAGTGTATACAATATGAAGCATACAAGAAACTGGTTTTTTGTTATTGATAAGAATTGCAAACATTTCCAGAGCATGTACTTATGGATACCTTTCCAAGCAACGTGATTAAACACGCTTTTACAATCAGAATTGTTTGATTGACATTTTCAAAAAGGGGTAATTAGTGATTGGATAATTTTTTAACATGAAATCTCTGAATAAAATATTTTTGGAGGGATGGGATGATGGGAGCGAGGTGTCTTAGAGTACTTATAATGGTGTGATTTGGGGAGATTACGTTCCTTGGCACCATTTCAGAGCATGTACTCATGGATACCTTTCCAAGCAAGGTGATTAAACACGCTTTTACAACCAGAATTGTTTGATTGACATTTGCAAAAAGGGGTAATTAGTGATTGGATAATTTTTTAACATGAAATCTCTGAATAAAATATTTTTGGAGGGATGGGATGATGGGAGCGAGGTGTCTTAGAGTACTTATAATGTTGTTATTTGGGGAGATAACGTTTCTTGACACCTTTTCAGAGCATGTACTCGTGGATACCTTTCCAAGCAAGGTGATTAAACACGCTTTTACAATCGGAATTGTTTGATTGACATTTGTAAACAAGGGGTAATTAGTGATTGGATAATTTCTTAACATGAAATCTCTGAATAAAATATTTTTGGAGGGATGGGATGATGGGAGCGAGGTGTCTTAGAGTACTTATAATGATGTTATTTGGGGAGATTACGTTCCTTGGCACCTTTCCAGAGCATGTACTTATGGATTTGCATACTTTATGTTCCTTCCTGTGCTATTTGGGTACTTTATGTTCCTTGACACCTTTCCAGAGCATGTACTTATGGATTTGCTTGCCTTATGTTCCTTGACACCTTTTCAGGGTATTTACTTATGGATTTCGGTGGATTATGTTCCTTCTTGTGCTATTTTGGGGGATTAATGTCCTTGACACTTTTTCAGGGCATGTACTTATGGATTTGGGTGGATTATGTTCCTTCCTATGCTATTCTAGGGCTTATGTTCCTCCCATGCTATTCTATAGCGCTATGTTCCCTACCCATGCTATTCTAAGGGGTTATATTCCCTCCTATGCTATTCTAAGGGTTTATGTTCCCTCCCATGCTATTCTAAGGGCTTATGTTCCCTCCCATGCTATTTTAAGGGGTTATGTTCCCTCCCATGCTATTCTAAGGGTTTATATTCCCTCCCATGATATTCTAAGGGCTTTTGTTCCCTGTCATGCTATTCTAATCGATTTTGTTCCCTCTCATGCTATTCTAAGGGTTTTTGTTACCCCCATTCTATTTTAAGGATTTATGCTCCATCCTATGCAATTCTATAGCACTATGTTCCTTCCCATGTTATTCTCTGGGACCTCTACACGTGATTAAACACGTTTTGAAACTACGTGCTATTTGCTTATGACCCGTTGGTACCTTTCCAAACGAGCAGGGATTCCCCTCCGGTTCCTAAACATTGCAAAAAAGCTGGCAAGCATTTTTACATTCAACCATACATTCATGCCTGTGAGATTAGAGTTACACGTGAACATTGCGAAAAAAGCTGGCAAGCATTTTTACATTCAACCATACATTCACGCCTGTGAGATTAGAGTTACACGTGGACATTGCGAAAAAAGCTGGCAAGCATTTTTACATTCAACCATACATTCACGCCTGTGAGATTAGAGTTAAACGTGGACATTGCGAAAAAATCTGGCAAGCATTTTTACATTCAACCATAAATTCACGCCTGTGAGATTAGAGTTACACGTGGACATTGCAAAAAAATCTGGCAAGCATTTTTACATTCAACCATACATTCACGCCTGTGAGATTACAGTTACACGTGTACATTGCGAAAAAAGCTGGCAAGCATTTTTACATTCAACCATATATTCACGCCTGTGAGATTAGAGTTATATGTGGACATTGCGAAAAAAGCTGGCAAGCATTTTTACATTCAACCATACATTCACGCCTACAAGAAAATGAAATAATTTAGGTCGAATGATCAATTTAATTTTTTTTTAATGCAGTAGTTTTTATTAAGGACACTCGATATCCTAAAAGTGTTTGATTCAAACTTTTACCTTGAGCATCGATGTTTTTAGCAGAAATTCAAAAGGATCGTTCATAAGTGCTGGCGTATCTGATGAAATAATTTAGGTCGTATGATAAATTTAATTTATTCTTTTAATGCAGTAGTTTTTTAGTAAGGACACTCGATATCCTAAAAGTGTTTGATTCAAACTTTTACCTTGAGAATCGGTGTTGTTAGAAGAATTTCAAAAGGATCGTTTATGAGTGCTGGCATATCTGATGAAATAATTTAGGTCGTATGATCAATTTAATTTTTTTTTTAATGCAGTATTTTTTTAGTAAGGACACTCGATATCCTAAAAGTGTTTTATTAAAACTTTTACCTTGAGAATCGATGTTGTTAGCAGAATTTCAAAAGGATCATTTATGAGTGCTGGCGTATCTGATGAAATAATTTAGGTCATATGATAAATTTAATTAATTTTTTAATGCAGTAGTTTTTTAGTAAGGACACTCGATATCCTAAAAGTGTCTGTTTCAAACTTTTACTTTGAACATCGATGTTGTTAGCAGAATTTCAAAAGGATCGTTTATGAGTGTTGACCTGTCTTTGATGAACTAATTCATGTCGCATGATAATTTTTTTTTAATGCAGTAGTTTTTCAGTAAGGACACTCGATATCCTAAAAGTGTTTGATTCAAACTTTTACCTTGAGCATCGATGTTTTTAGCAGAATTTCAAAAGGATCGTCCATAAGTGCTGGCGTATCTGATGAAATAATTTAGGTCGTATGATAAATTTAATTTATTTTTTTAATGTAGTAGTTTTTTAGTAAGGACACTTGATATCCTAAAAGTGTTTGATTCAAAATTTTACCTTGAGAATCGATGCTGTTAGAAGAATTTCAAAAGGATCGTTTATGAGTGCTCGCATATCGGATGAAATAATTTAGGTCGTATGATCAATTTAATTTTTTTTTAATGCAGCAGTTTTTTAGTAGGGACACTCGATATCCTAAAAGTGTTTGATTCAAACTTTTATCTTGAGAATCGATGTTGTTAGCAGAATTTCAAAAGGATCATTTATGAGTGCTGGCGTATCTGATGAAATAATTTAGGTCATATGATAAATTTAATTTATTTTTATTACGCAGTAGTTTCTTAGTAAGGACACTCGATATCCTAAAAGTGTCTGTTTCAAAGTTTTACCTTGAACATCGATGTTGTTAGCAGAATTTCAAAAGGATCGTTAATGAGTGTTGACCTGTCTTTGATGAACTAATTCATGTCGCATGATAATTTTTTTTTTAATGTAGTAGTTTTTCAGTAAGGACACTCGATATCCTAAAAGTGTTTGATTCAAACTTTTACCTTGAGAATCGATGTTGTTAGCAGAATTTCAAAAGGATCGTTTATGAGTGTTGGCGTATCTGATGAAATAATTTAGGTCGTATGATAAATTTAATTTATTTTTTTAATGCAATAGTTTTTCAGTAAGGACACTGGATATGCTAAAAGTGTTTATTCAAACATTTACCTTGAGAATCGATGTTGTTAGCAGAATTTCAAAAGGATCGTTTATGAGTGCTGGCGTATCTGATGAAATAATTTAGGTAGCAGGATAAATTTAATTTTTCTTAATGCAGTAGTTTTTTATTAAGAACACTCGATATCCTAAAAGTGTCTGATTCAAAATTTTACCTTGAGCATTAATGTTGTTAGCAGAATTTCAAAAGGATCGTTTATGAGTGCTGGCGTATCTGATGAAATAATTTAGGTCGTATGATAAATTTAATTTATTTTTTGTAATGCAGTAGTTTTTCAGTAAGGACAATCGATATCTTAAAAGTATTTGATTCAAACTTTTACCTTGAGATTCGATGTTGTTAGCAGAATTTCAAATGGATCGCTTATGAGTGCTGGCGTATCTGATGAAATAATTTAGGTCGTATGATAAATTTAATTTATTTTTTTAAAATGCAGTAGTCTTTCAGTAAGGACACTCGATACGCTAAAAGTGTTTGATTCAAACTTTTACATAGAGCATCGATTTTCACACACACACACACACACACAGACGACACACACACACAGAGATGACACACACACAAACAGAGAGACCAAACACACAGAGAGACGACACACGTACAGAATCAATACACACACACAGAGACGACACACACATAGCGACGACACACGCACAGAGACGACACGCGCACAGAGACGACACACACACACAGAGAGAGAGAAGACACACACACAGAGACTACAAACACACAGAGAGACGACACACACACAGAGATGACAAACACATAAAGACGACGCACACACACAGAGACGACACACACAGAGATGACACACACACAGAGAGACAAAACACACACAGAGACGACAGACACAAAGAGACGACACACACACAGAGACAACAAACACACATAGAGACGACACACACAAAGAGACGACACACACACAGATACGAAACACACAAAGAGACGACAAACGCACAGAGACGACACACACACAGAGTCGACTCACACACAGAGAGGACAAACACACAGAGACGACAAACACAAAGAGACGACTCACACACAGAGAGGACAAACACACAGAAACGACACACACACACACAGACAGAGACGAAACACACACATAGACGTTTCATACACTGAGTCGACACACACACACACACACACAGAGAGGACAAACAAACAGAGAAGACACAAAAACAGAGACGACACACACACAGAGACGACATGCACAAAGATACGAGACACACATAGAGACGACACACACACAGAGAGACAGCACACACACACACAGAGACGACACCCACACACAGCTGACACACACACACACACACAGAGACGACACACTCAAAGTGACGACTTACACATAGAGACGACACACGCACAGAGACGACAAACACACAGAGACGATACACATAGAGTGACAACACACACACACACATAGATCCGACTCACACATAGAGAGTACAGACACACAGAAACGACAGACACAAACACAAAGAGGCGACAGACACAAAGAGACGACTCACACACAGAGAGGACAAACATGCAGACAAGACACGCACACACACAGAGACGACACACACATAGAGACAACACAGACACAGAGACGACACACACACACAGAGACAAAACACACACAGAGACGTCACATATA
>NC_142805.1:26258281-26376700 GCF_049724085.1 Artemia sp. Qi Xiang Cuo
GAGTGTCCTTACTAAAAAACTACTGCATTAAAAAAATTAATTAAATTGATCATACGACCTAAATTATTTCATCAGATACGCGAGCACTCAAAAACGATCCTTTTGAAATTTTGCTAATAGCACCGATGCTCAAAGTAAAAGATTGAATCAAATATTTTTAGAATATCTGGTGTCCTTACTAAAATAATACTACATTAAAAAAAAAATTAATTTTTTCATACAACCTAAATTGTTTCATCAGATACGCTAGCACTCATAAACGATCCTTTTGAAATTCTGCTAAAAACATCGATGCTCAAGGTAAAAGTTTGAATCAAACACTTTTAGGATATCGAGTGTCCTTACTAAAAACTACTGCATTAAAAAAAAAATTAAATTGATCATACGACCTAAATTATTTCATTTTCTTGTAGGCGTGAATGTATGGTTGAATGTAAAAATGCTTGCCAGCTTTTTTCGCAATGTCCACGTGTAACTCTAATCTCATAGGCGTGAATGTATGGTTGAACGTAAAAATGCCTGCCAGCTTTTTTCGCAATGTCCACGTGTAACTCTAATTTCACAGGCGTGAATGTATGGTTGAATGTAAAAATGCTTGCCAGATTTTTTCGCAATGTCCACGTTTAACTCTAATCTCACAGGCGTGAATGTATGGTTGAATGTAAAATTGCTTGCCAGCTTTTTTCGCAATGTCCACGTATAACTCTAATCTCACAGGTGTGAATGTATGGTTGAATGTTAAAATGCTTGCCAGCGTTTTTCGCAATGTCCACGTGTAACTCTAATCTCACAGGCGTGAATGTATGGTTGAATGTAAAAATGCTTGCCAGCTGTTTTCGCAATGTCCACGTGTAAATCTAATCTCACAGGCTTGAATGTATGGTTGAATGTAAAAATACTTGCCAGTTTTCTTGCAATGTTTAGGAACCGGAGGGGAATCCCCGCTCGTTTGGAAAGGTACCAACGGGTCATAAGCAAATAGCGCGTAGTTTCAAAACGTGCTTAATCACGTGTAGAGGTCCCATAGAACAACATAGGAAGGAACATAGCGCTATGGAATAGCATGGGAGGGAACATAAGTTCCTAGAATAGCATGTGAGGGAACAGAAGCCCTTAGAATAGCATAGGAAGAAACTTAAGCCCTTATAATAGCATAGGAGGGAAAATAAACTCCTAGAATAGCATTGGAGGGAAAATAAACCCTGAGAAAAGCATAGGAGGAAATATAAGCCCTAAGAATAGCATTGGAGGGAACATAAGCCCTTACAATAGCATGGTAGGGAACATAAACCCTTAGAATAGCATAGGAGGGAACATAACCCCTTAGAAAAGCATGGGTAGGGATCATAGCGCTATAGAATAGCATTGGAGGAACATAAGCCCTAGAATACTATAGGAAGGAACATAATCCACCCAAATCCATAAGTACATGCCCTGAAAAAGTGTCAAGGAACGTAATCTCCCCAAATAGCACAGGAAGGAACATAATCCACCCAAATCCATAAGTACATACCCTGAAAAGGTGTCAAGGAACATAAGGCAAGCAAATCCATAAGTACATGCTCTGGAAAGGTGTCAAGGAACGTAAAGTATCCAAATAGCACAGGAAGGAACATAAAGTATGCTAATCAATAAGTACATGCTCTGTAAAGGTGCCAAGGAACGTAATCTCCCCAAATAACACCATTATAAGTACTCTAAGACACCTCGCTCCCATTATCCCATCCCTCCAAAATATTTTATTCAGAGATTTCATGTTAAAAAATTAATCAATCACTAATTACCCCTTTCTTACAAATGTCAATCAAACAATTCCGATTGTAAAAGCGTGTTTAATCACCTTGCTTGGAAAGGTATCCACGAGTACATGGTCTGAAAAGGTGTCAAGGAGCGTAATCTCCCCAAATAACACCATTATAAGTACTCTAAGACACCTCGCTTCCATCATCCCATCCCTCCAAAAATATTTTATTCAGAGATTTCATGTTAAAAAACTATCCAATCACTAATTACCCCTTTTTTGCAAATGTCAATCAAACAATTCCGATTGTAAAAGCGTGTTTAATCACGTTGCTTGGAAAGGTATCCACGAGTACATGCTCTGAAAAGGTGCCAAGGAACATAATCTCCCCAAATAACACCATTATAAGTACTCTAAGACACCTCGCTCCCTTCATCCCACCCCTCCAAAAATATTTTATTCAGAGATTTCATGTTAAAAAATTATCCAATCACTAATTACCCCTTTTTGCAAATGTCAATCAAACAATTCCGATTGTAAAAGCGCGTTTAATCACGTTGCTTGGAAAGGTATCCATAAGTACATGCTCTGGAAATGTTCGCAATTCTTATCAATAACAAAAACCAGTTTCTTGTACGCTTCATATTGTATACACTTTTAACCATATTCTTGTAGGCGTGAATGTACGGTTGAATGTAGGTTTTCAATCAATAGCAATTCCATGTATTTTTTCATGCAGGTTCTGCGGCTTTATATAACTTACTACTGACAGGAGGATGGAGGAAGAAATTGTTTGATAATCCCCAGGCATTTCTAGTCTTTTTTTTATAAGCCGAAAGTGATTGGAGACTAATCAACTGCAAGAGGCATTTTTGGGGGGGGGGATATTTTCCACGGGTAAGTATTTTCTGGGGGGAGTATATTCCGTGAGGTTTTATTTTCCGCGGGGTATTTTCCTCAACGGATGTTTTTCGGGGGGGGGGGTAAACGGCGGCTCTCACTGTCTACATACTGTAATGTTTCTTTTACTACTTTGTTTATTTTGTTGTTTTCATTTTGTGGTGTTTTCTACACTCGTAGTTGGTTATGGTTTGGTTTGAAAAAAGTTAATTACCTGCTTCGGTGGAGCCGACACAAAAGCTACTTTCTCTTTGTGTTTAGAAACTTTTGGTTTGATTTTTTTTTTCTTAGATGAATCAGTCCTTTCCTGAACGTTGGGTAATAAATCTCTTTACTGAAAATATCAAAATTTTGAGAATTTAAATAGCAAAAAGTCGCTTTTGGTTGCGCTTTCTTTAAATTAATTAAAAAGATTCTTTCGAAAAACAATTTTTCAAAGAAAAGTAAAAAGCCATATTAAACCAAAGACTAGCATGAATAAATTCGTATAATAATTCAAACCCAAAATGGTCAGAAATTACTACAAAAAAAAACCCCAAACGAACAGAAACTAAAACAAATGATCATTGAAAACATGGGGGTTTTGGGGAAAACAAAAAAGGGGCTATAGAGTTACATGCAGAACCCCCGTTCTAACATACCTCCATTTAACTCTAGCCTCCTTTACCCAACCCTCTTTTAAATCAAATCCTGAACCTAAGTCAAGGCCTAAAAATAAGTTTGAACTAAGGCTGATTAAAAGCTCAAAATCTGTTTCTCGCTTCATTTGCGGTTTCTAACTTGTATAACTCATCAGTAAAACCCTCTAAATTGAATGAAACTTTCAGGATTGGGCCTATCGTCAAAAGCAAGGCCCGATAAAGTGTTTATTTTGGTTTTATTGCAAACTTTGAACTTTTCATTAGTTCGAAGTCCCCCACCCACAACTTATTCTGAAAGGTCTAACTTATTAATTGCAGCCGTTCTTGAGATATTGCTGTGTACCCCTTTTGAGAGTGTGCATAATCATAGTCAATTTGATTCAGTTCACTATTCACCAAAATATTCATTGACAGCTTCAAGGAATATTGCTAAGGGTAGCTACTAGTATTAGTAGCTACCCTTAGCTTGCGTAGTAGGAGTATGCACATAGCACCTTTTATTTTCTTCAACATTTTTTTCAACACAACAAACTGTCCCTAGGATATTGCTGATGCGCCCTTTTGACAACCTGTATACAGATGTCGTGATGTGATTCAGTTCAGCTTCCACCCTCAATATTCCCTGAAAAGTGCACCTTCATACCGTTCATTATCGTTAGGTACAGCTGTAATGGTAGTCCCAGTAATAGTATTAGTAGTAGTATTAATAGTAATAGCACTAGTGCTAGTAGCAGCAGTAGTATTAACATACTGACTTTTGGTTAGTTGAAGATTCCTCTCATCAAGTTCTAGAAGTTTCAACTTAATACAATTAGCTGTTGCTATCCCATTTCCGATTTATCCTTTTGATAACCTATATGTCCATGTAGTTCCTTAATTTTCATCTTAATACTTTTTGCTTACGTGGTAACTTTTTGCGTACTTTTTGCTTAATACCTAAGTGGTTGCAATAGAAGTAGCAGTCGTACTAGTAGTAGTAAGTAGTAACTTATATGCTGATTTGACGATTACATTGACGACTACAAGCCTGAGGCATGAATATACAGTGCAGTTTGACGTGCACATTGCAAAAACCGACCAAACCTTTTATATTATATACCTATAAAGTGAACAAACACGTTTTGAAAGTATAATTGAGATTATATAACGCAACCAGACTGGTTTTTGAGGCAACACCCATTTTTTAGGGGCAATCAGAGAGTGCGGAGGTTACTCCATATACGATAACTTGATTGGTAATTGGATTCGAATAAAAGGAGTGATTTTCATTGCAATTCATATTAGTAAGAGAATTGAATTCAGGGGAGAATAGTTTATTTGAGACGATATTAGTAGAGAAAATGAGTGGAGTATTTACACTATTGGAGGTTGATGATGGAGCCGGCAGCAAAGATATACGAGTACCAAACGTGGCTGTGGAAACAACAGGAGGCTGTAGACTATGCCTTGAATGGGATGATATGTTTGCTAGATATGGGATACCATTGAGCAAATTTAAAATGGAAGAGCTAAAATACTGTGATAAAATACTGATCACTTGGCTTACAAATATACTTCAGGTCGCAATAGATACGCTAGTGAAATATATTGACAAAAACAAGTTGAATTGGTTATTCTTATTGTCACACTTATGTTCCATAAAATTGTTTCTTAATCGACGATATTGTTCTTTCAATAGTAGATTAGCGTGTATTTTTAGAGTAAAAAAACTCTTGATTATTTTGTAGGTGGCTGTGAGAGTGCTAGGAATCTAAAAAATGGATGGATTCCAGAATAAGTGAATCTTAGGGAATTCAGCTTTTATGGAAGAACGTTTGATTCTTGAAGAGGATTTTCAATAGTTATGTATTTAAAGGAAGATATTTTCTCAGGGAATGCTTGTTGATATAATGAAGACTGATTCTCCGTCATTAGACTATTGCAAGAAGCATTTGCGTCGAGGTCCAAAGGTATTTACACAATTTATTGACATATTAATCACGACACGGCAAAATGATATTGTGGATATGCTTTTAAACACTAGTTTAGAAATTTAGGACTTTTTGATTGATGAGTATGATGAAAAGTGCAGATTATACAACCCGTGTAAATTGCATAGAGGATATGCTGTATAAATTAAAGGTTGTAATTCCTGTCTTGAAGAGGTGTGTGACTCTCATCCTAGAGGGCACCTATATTCCAATTGCCACTATGACAAATGCAATCAGTGGGAGAATACATATCCTGGTATGATTGGAAAGAATCCTAAGCGTGATTTTAGTTTACTGCTACGAGATTGGTATCGTCGTGGTTTTAGATTGTTTTGGGAGGAGGAGCCGGGTCAGCGATTCAACTGTTGGAACAACAAAAGAATTTGGTTTCTACGTCATCGTTGTGAAGACAATGACTATTATGATTATAAGCCCACTGATTTTTATTTGGCTGTGATGGAATGGGATACACCACTTGAGGACACTGTTTGTGACATTGCTTCAAATAAGCAAATTGAAACATGTGAATTCTACAGAATGAATGAGAATAGTATCATTGACTATACAAAGAGATATGACAAGAGTGAGGTTACACTCTACTGTAGAAAATGCGACCCTGACATTGCAGCACATCAGGATCAGTATACTGTGAATTCAGATAATCTACCCGCATTAGTTGTTCTCGACAAATACCTGTACCTAGTAGAAGATGAAATCTAAAGAGTAGAAAAAGTCGTTTTTATTATGTCTATACGTTTTTCATTTATTAATAAAAAATTTCACATACATTTTTAAAAAATTTTATTTGTAGGGCACTAAATTCAATATTAAAAACGTTTGTAAGTATATTTTCCACAAGAAAGTCGTTCAATCGAGGTAAGTCAACATAGATGTTGAGAAACTGCTTGTAGGTATAGCCACAACATCTGAACATGAAAAGAAGTAGAGCATGAAAGCCCCATGTCTTAGTCGTTAAATCCTGTACTCTCCTTTGATTTTGAATAATAGTTTTCGCACTGCTCTCAATAAAGTTGCTGATGTATGGAGTGTAGAATTTATACAATAGGCCAAAAAGGATAAAAAAATTCAATATTCTTCGCTGTTTGAAAGATGCATAGCCAATGGCCTGTCTTCAAAGTCGATGGACTGCTATTAACAATGATTAGGGTGTTGTTAACACTTGGAATTTTTTCAATGAAGTCCGATGGTATGCAATAGGACTTGTACTGAGACATGTATGGATCCATATTAAATATTTTGAATATTTGGTTTGTGATCATGGTGTTAGGTCTAGTAAAACACTGGCGTTGGGTGTGATTTCCCAATATGTTTCAAATTGACTCAATGGTATTAGTGTGATACTTTCCGTCAAAGCATTGGCAAATGTGCACTCTAAACGTACATTCCTTGTTCGTAATATGCTCATATCCTGGGTCCCCGACAGGTCCAAAACAATTACGCCATGTTTTTTTGAAAACATTGAATCGGTTATTCCATTTTCAAATAGTTGGGAGTCATGATCTAGGGATTGCATGGTCAACTCATACAGAGTTCTATTGGATTTTTTGTCAAATTATAGAGTGTACAGTAGAATACCATTCAGTTTGCACACAAGGCTAGATAGACCGAAAAAATTAACATGATGGGGGGATTCAGTCCAGGATCCAACGGCACTGCCACTCTTTATAAAGGCCAAAGCCAATTCTGATGGGATTTTTCCATTGATAAATGATGAATCGGTATAGCTACGAGACCCGGTGGCAATGTGACGTTGATTGGTGATTGTATGGGGGACAAGAAGTTTAATGTTGTTGCCATTGGCTCTTAGAATTTCCACTACCAATGCAACAGAGCTCATAACCTATTGTTTTTGGACGTAGAGAATTGCCGATATGGTAATGACATTTGCATTGGGTGCTGCAGGAAGTGTTTTTCTCAAAATGAAATTCGATGGGGCCAGTTGGAAATTTATGTCAATCTTGCCATTGGGGGGTAACCATTGGGATATATTGAATATCTCATGATTTAATTTTCCAACTAAATGATATTCCTGGGTCACTGCAGTAGTCAACTCACCGTCAGTATCAACACCTGATCGATATTCATAGCCCAATGACTGTCCTCTCAACTCCTTATATGCCTTTGGTGTCAGCATCATAAATTGTATGTAGCTTGCATAGTTGGATATATTATTGCTAGTGCTCACCAATGTTCCATTAATAAATACATTAATTTGTTTGAAAAGGTTGTGTAGGATACAGTTTTCGCAGGAGAGACCATCGGCAACAGTTGGAGTTGTATTATCTGACATTTTCTTCACCACAAAATTTAAATGTGATTCCTTGTGGAGGAGATAAGTCATCTTAAGAGAAGAAATCCTTCTTTGATCTAACAATCTTTTTCTTTTTCTTCTTCTTATTGGTCTTCTTCGTTTTATTCCTCAAATTCGTTGTTGATATTCTTCGTTTCCTACCTGGGTAAATACTGATTAGTCAATGACGCCCACGCATCTTTTTTAATCTCTCACCATTTTTCTGAGATTTTAATTCCTCATTAATGACTCTTGCTGAAGATCTAATATTTTCCTTAACACTATCGTGGAAGTTCTTACCCGACCCCCAGTCCTGTAGTGTTGAGGCAGCAAAATTTGATGCAGCAGGTACAAGATATTTTCTGGCAAGGGGTAGTGCAGAACGAAATAGCCTAGCAAACAAGCTACCAAGAGCATAGCCAGACATTGTAGTACGCCCCTTGTAGTAGTCCAATCCATTGCCTATTTGACGTGGACTCAGGGCACCAACATAGCAATCGATATCGGGACAGACAAATAGAATTCTTCTATTGTTCATTTTAGGAGGTGGTGTCGCCGACAATGGGTCGAAAATGACATGTAATCACTGCTATGCCTTTTGTTATTGCTGAGTCGCGCCTAACGGAGAATAGTCTCATCTCGTTTGAGGACAATTACTGCGAAGCATCTACAAAAACTGATAAAAATGTTGGAAGTGCGTTTAAAGAGGTTAACCAAAACCCGGACATTTATAAGACGGCTTCCAAAACTTTCGTGTCGCTGAAAGCAGTTTCTTCTGAACCATCTACCGCGGATTTGCTAGCTAAAATAGTCGCAACTGAAGAAGAAATCGCTAAGACAAAAGAATCAATGATGAGTGCGATTACTAAGCAAGTTCAAGATAAATGCGGGAACGACCGAACTCTGAAAACTTCTGTTGAGTCTATCGTGAGTGAAATATACTCGTCAGTGTCGCTTGAGTTAAATCCGAAGCTAGAACAATTGTTGGTATCAGTAAAGAATATCAAAGGACTGGTTGAAAATTTAGAGAACCGAATTGCAAAATTAGAAGTGAAAATTGATGATAATGAGCAAGAAAAATAGCTTGGAACTCTAGTTTTACACGGTATTAAGCAGCAGCCGGGTGTTGACTTGAAGTTGACCATTCTGAATATAGCCTCGCAAAAGCTGGGGCTTTCCGGTAACTCTGATTGTGAATTTGCTATGGTTTACAGGTCGAAATTGAATAATCCAGGGTCGGCAAACGATAAGGTTGCACCAGTGTTCGCGAGATTTTCTATTAAAGTAAAGTGTTTGCGAGTAAATCAAAATTGGCTGGTTCGAAAATCTTTTTGTCTGAGTCTCTAACCAAGCGCCGTCGTGATATCCTGAGTGCCGCGAGAGACAAGTTTGGCGTGAAAAATGTATGATCAGATCGTGGCCAGGTTCTCGCAATGCTTCCGGGTGAGCGAGCTGCTCGTCGAATAAACTCGCTTTCAGATTGCGTTTAGTTTGTTTTTTATGAGTAGTTTGGTAGTGTTTATCTCGTTAAGATGTTCTATATTGCTCTTTATTTATATTTTTATTTTGTTGGTTATTTTTTTATTTCTTATGAGTATAAATATCGTCCCGTTTGAGCGCGGAAAAAGGATGAATTATAGAATTCTTTTTTGCGTAAGTTGATATGAGCAGTAGTTTACGTGGAAGATTGAGTGATTTGCAAAATAGTCCATTTAATGTTGATGATTATTTGTTGACAGACATTGGAAATGATGGGTCGCAAATTAGTTTTCGTCCATCTCTTGATAGTAAATATCGCCAGTTATCAGCTTTGGAGGAGTTAGACCGGTCTGGATTTCATTCATATACATGTAATTGTCATTGAACATCTTCTTACCATGAGATTTTTGATTTTATTTCCCGATCTAATAATTTACATATAATGGCATTATGTGAAACATTTTTGGGTCATTATACCCTTCTCTCGTCCTTTAACTTTCCAGGTTATGAACTGATAGCTCGAAGTCGATCATCAATGGGACGTGGAGGCCTGGCTTTCATTGTCCGACAGGATTTGAATTGGAAAATTAGAAAGGATTTGGACATTTGGAAGGAGGGTAAGATAGAAACCTTTACTATAGAAATTCCGTTTGAAAATCAAGCTTGAATTTTTACTGTTGTATATAAGCCACCAAGTGCATTATTTGAAGAGTTTGCTGAAGGATTTGAATGTCTTGCTGCAAAGGTAAATAGATCTAGTCAAGAGTTTATATGTATGGGAGACTTTAATTTTGATTTGTTAAATATGCGTGGACCAAATTTGGATTTTTTTAGCCTGATGATGTCAAATGATTTATACCCCACCGTGAGCATTCCAACGAGAATCACGGATCATTCGGAAACGCTCATCGATAATGTGTTTGTGTCTTCAGCGATACTAAGTAAAGCGTGCTGCTCTGTTGTTATAAGCCCAGCCTCCGACCATCTTCCGGTTGTATTGCATTTGAATTCTGAAGTGAAGAAAAATAACAGAAAGAATAAAATACCAATGCGTGAACTGAAGCCAGTTAATCTGAAAAAATTTGAAGAGCAAACATTATTAACTGGGAAGCAGCACTGAATAAAGATCATCCGTTGGAAGCATTTGAAAAGTTTAACCAAATAGTGTCGAATATTTATGATAGCACGTGTCCGCTTAAAGAAACAAACCCCAGGAAGAATAAACCGAGAAAACCATGGTGTGATGATGAGCTGCTTAATCTGTTTAATATGAGAAATCAGGCGTGTGAGGAGCATCTGAATCATTCACAGAATAATGAGCTCCATGTGATGTATGAAGAGCTAAGGAATAGGGCAAATGCCCTAAGAAGGAAAAAAAGAAGGCATATTTTACTAATGTACTTGAAGAAAGTAAAGGTAACCCCAAAGCAACATGGCAAGTTGTGAACGATCTTCTAAAAGGTCCTATGAAGCCATCAGAGCCAAAAATTGTGCTAAATAATAGGACCTTGGAAGAAACTGAGGAAATCTGCAACGCACTTGGACAATATTTCTCTGAAATTGGCTGCAAGATTCAAGAAGAAGCAAGGAACTCCCATGTTTTCGAATCAAGCAGTTTTGTGGATGAGCGAGGAAGAGGTTTCGAAATGAATTTCCAGCCTTGTACTGAAGAGGAGGTACGCAAAATTGTTAGCACGATTAAGTCAAACAGTGCAGGAGTTGATGGAATGAGCCATAGAACGCTCAAGTCGATTCTGGTTTATTTGCTTCCTGTCCTCGTATACCTTATCAATATTTCTATGGAAAAGGGGATGTTTCCGAGTGCGCTTAAAATAGCTAAAGCTGTACCATTGCACAAAGGTGGAGTCAAAACTGACATATCTAATTCGAAACCAATATCAATTCTCCCGATTTATTCAAAAATTTATGAAAAGATTGTTCATCACCGGCTTTCCGAGTATCTGATGAAAATTGGTGTTTTACACGATGGTCAATTTGGCTTCCGGAAAGGACATTCGACGGCACAGGCAGTCCAGCATCTTCTGGAAAATATTAACTCAGCACTTGAGAATGGTGAGCAGTGCATGGGCGTTTTTATTGATTTTATAAAGGCTTTCGACACTGTTGATTTTAAGATTTTATTGGAAAGGCTGTATTATTTAGGCATAAAGGGTGGTTTTTTAAATTGGTTTGAATCGTATTTAAGTGAAAGGAAGCTACGAGTGACTTTGAGTAACAAATCTTTTCAGCCGTTTCCCATAAAGTGTGGTGTTCCACAGGGCTCAGTTCTTGGTCCTCTCCTGTACCTGATATTCGTAGACACAATGAGATTCTACATTTCCGGAGCTTCAGTTACTTCGTTTGCTGGCGACACGGCTTTAGTGATTGCAGCAAAGTCACTGCAAGAGCTCTTTTTCAAGGTGAATAAGGCGCTTGATGGCCTACATAAATTTGTTTGTTCTAGCCTACTTTGCGTCAATGCATCAAAACCTAATTTTATGATTTTTACGAGGACTGGTTCTCCTCCCACTATCCCTGGTGCCATTATTTACAATGGCCTACCGCTCTCACAAGTCGAAGAGATCCGATATTTGGGATTCATCCTGGATCGAAACTTGAGTTGGAGAAAACACTGCGACATCATAGCATGCAAGCTGGCGTGAGGCCTTGGAGCCCTGAACCGTTTTCAAAATTTTTACCTTTGAAAATTCTGCTTTTATTGTATTTTTCATTAATAGCACCTTATATAAATTATGGTTGTTTGATTTGGGCGAGTAATTTTAGTTGCAATTTTAGAAGAGTTCAAGTTCTGCAGAACAAGGTTATAAGGTTGATTGGAAGGTATGCTCGTGGTATGGATAGCACTGAATCACTTTTTAGATAAGTTTAAAATTTTAAAGGTTGGCGAAATAAGAGACTATCAAATTGGAGTATTTGTATTTCAGTGTCTGAATGGTCTTGCACCCGATTTTTTTATGAATATTTTTAAGCCTAATTCGTTTTATCACGATTATTCGACTAGGAGTGCGGATAGTCTTGCATCTGAGCCACAGAACGCAAGGAGAGGGAGTCAAGTGACCAGTCACATGGGCCCGTCAGTTTGGAATTCGTTCCCAGATTCTGTTCGTCAAGCTGAAAGTGTGCCGTAACTTAAAACACGTATTAAAAATCATTTCTTTTCAGGAATTTGGTAGTGTTAAAGGTTCGAGAGAAGGCTTTTTTTCTTTTTTTTTCTTTTTTTTGTAGATATTTTATTTTAATTTTTTTATATTTTGTGCAATTATATATTTATCATTAATTTCGGTTATTATTATTGTTATCCCCTTTTTTCATTTTATTTGGTGTGTTGAATTGGCATGCATGATAAGTAGTAACCTAGGTGCTGATTCTAACCCTACATTCAACCGTACATTCACACCTACAAGACCATGCATCTAGTACTTTCACACCTACATTCACGCCTACAAGAATATGGTCAAAAGTGTAATAGATATGAAGCGTACAGGAAAAACCCACGCAGATTTTAAAAGTTGGCACGCTACAAAGTGCCCCAGCATGTTATGGAAAAATATTCAAGGTTATTTTGCACAAGAAATTTAAAAAGAATGTGCGTTGTAATTTCACGTGGATATTTTTTTTTTAAAGCTGGCACGGTATAATTTGGTCCAAGATGGTTTGGGAGTATGTTCGAAATTATATAAATCAAGCGGACGGTTTTTCGAGCCAACATCCGTTTTTTAGGAGGCCAATCAGAGACATTGGTGCTTGCTCAATATACGATAACTCGAGTGGTGATTGGTTAAAAATAAAAGGACTGGTTTTTTATTCGTCCTTGAGATTTGGTATATAATGCTCATACCTTAAAACTTAATTTTCATTATGATTTAACGTATCATAGATAGTACACTAAATATTATTAACTTTAAAGCAATGGATACTTCAATTTTCAATGTGAGTACAGTTTACTAAATTCCTTAATTTATTTCCAAATAAAATCATTTTACCAGTAAGTTCAAATTCAGGGGCATAGCCCTCCTCCCCTCCAACAATACAAATCCTACAATATGATGAGTATACTCGCTAGAAAACACAAAGTACGCTCTTTTTTCCACTATGTAAATAAAAACCCTCCCCCACTGCTCTATTTACGAGCTTAATTCTGTAGTTTTAGTTATTTCCTTCAAAAATGCCAGTTTCCTCATTCATTCTAATTAAAATGCGTTTTCTTTATCTGTTTAAATAGAAGCTTCTGTGTTTACAAGGAAGGGTCAGTTTTGGGATCAAATTTCACCCGCTCCTGTTATCGCATATATTAATGGCACATGTCTATGGAATAGCAACACGGGTTTTGACAAAGAGAGAAATTGCATTCTAGCCTAATTAGACGAAAGATATTCTATTTTCAATTGTATTCCATGATTAAGAGAGTTTTACGATATGAAAAAACAAAGTATTTCATCGCATGGAAAGTAAGGGGGAGGGAGGGAGGAGGGGATTCTTTGTGCAGACTAATTTTTTCTTCTGTAAAAAAGGGGGTTTTTTTACTTGGTGGTCATTCAAAAAGCGAGGATTTCTGTTAAATAAATAATTCTTGTACCTTTTAAAATAGCTTTACGGGGTTTGAGAGACTCTGTTGTTTTATTCTCTGTGATTTTTTCTTTACTTGGTGGTCATTCAAAAAGCGAGGATTTCTGTTAAATAAATAATTCTTGTACCTTTTAAAATAGCTTTACGGGGTTTGAGAGACTCTGTTGTTTTAATCTGTGTGTTTTTTTTTCTTTACTTGGTGGTCATTCAAAAACCGAGGATTTCTGTTAAATAAATAATTCTTGTACCTTTTATAATAGCTTTACGGGGTTTGAGAGACTCTGTTGTCTTATTCCGTGTCATTTTTTCTTTACTTGGTGGTCATTCAAAAAGCGAGGATTTCTGTTAAATAAATAATTCTTGTACCTTTTAAAATAGCTTTAGGGGGTTTGAGAGACTCTGTTGTTTTATTCTGTGTTTTTTTTCTTTACTTGATGGTCATTCAAAAAGCGAGGATTTCTGTTAAATAAATAATTCTTGTACCTTTTAAAATAGTTTTACAGGGTTTGAGAGACTCTGTTGTCCCCAGCGATCAGAAATTAAATTATAAAAAAGTTTCTTCACCTCTTGAATACACAATACCGAAATTTCATTCAACTTTAATGTATGAAAGGTATAGAAAATACAATTCTCTAGTTCAAATGTGAAACTTAAGTCCAGTTTTGGATACTCATAATGATGAGGACTGATGATTCTAATTCAATATTTTTTTTCATAAAAACATACTTTTTTTTTTAAACTTCGAAATTATTCTTATCTTTTTATTTTTTATTTTTTTTGTACGTATCTTAAAATGAGAAACTATGCTTACGGCTCTAACAATTGTACTCTATGATTTCTTAGAGACACGATGCGGCTTTCCCACTGGTACTCTATGGCCGGTTATCGACACTACCTAGTTTATTGCATGTATTAAATCAGTATTTTTTACGCAGTGGAACGATAAACACATAAGTCATATCTTTAAAAAAAAAGTGAAGATGGAGCATTTTAATAAAGTGTGTTCACAAGACAATGTTATTGTAGCATTGAATGCCAACAAGGAGAAGTATTTAAACTACGAAACAAGTACAACTGGTAGCACTATTGGAAATGTATGCATGCATTGTCATGACAGTAAGGAATTAAATTTCTTTGGAATACCGAAAAGATTCCGTTGTACAAATGGTGGATATGCGAGATTGAGATCTCCGGAGATGATTGCACTCAAAGAGAATGCCAACATAAAGATAATCGTTGATGATAGAGGACAACTCCTTGATACTGTTGCAGGTAACACATTACCTACTGATACATCCAATCGTCATCTTTTAGGTATTAGCATTCAACGGAAGTTCAATAAAAGAAAGGCCTACTCTTCTACTAATATCGTAAACCATATCTTGGCTACGTGCCGAAACTGTAACTTAGAACCCTTCGACAAAACGGCCTCATGTTTAATATTAAGATGTTTAGAAGAAAAATTCTTAATTGCTGGACCCAGACAATGACGAGGATAAAAAATATCTGAATCTTGGAAATTCTCCAACAAAAGTTTATTAAATTTGTCAACCAAACGAACCTTGGACAAATGAAAATCATGGCGAAGAGATCTAATGGCTATTTCCTTAATTCGTATAAAAATATCAGATGGAAGGTTATTTCTTAAAAAGTTTTCAACAGAATTTAAGTCCCTAGACAGTTGAAAAAGTCTCTGTTTTTGTTCATATATTAAGTTATTTAAAGCTATTAGGCTTAATTTATTTTTTAATTTTGTTTCATTTTCAGTTCCAAAATGGTTACATATTTTAAAAGATTTCTGAATCACTGATTCCTTCTTGCATTTTTGTAAGAAAATTTGTGGGTTTAATAGATTAGCATGTTTTTTAACTAAAGACAAATAATAATTGACAGAAGCGGCTAATTGTTGCCCGTAAATTGACGAATGAAAGATCTTAAGCCGAACTGGCCAGCCATGACAAAAAACCAACAAAGAGAAAAATCTCTAAAAAAAAACAACAAACGAGACTGTGGCCAGTGGAGAGAAAAGAAAAACAACAGAAACAAAACAACGCGGATATTTCGCCTTTATACCAACAAGGCGTCTTCAGCACGAAACAAAACACAAAAAAAAAAACAAGATAAAACAAAAAACCAATAAAACCGCCACCAAAAAAAAAAAATGGACTCTCTGCGCAAACTCCAACACGTAGGCAAAAGATGATAATATAAAGTCAATTAAGTGAGGAAACCAGAGTAACTGAGGAAAAATAAAAAAAAACTGTAAATTACTTTAATTATTTAGTTGCGAAATAATCCTTTTGTTAGCTATTACTGAAGCAAATCGTTTTGGTCTAGCAGGTAAAATAGTCCCCCGGGGATTATTTAAAATCTTTACTCCCTTATTGACAATTGATTCAATCTTTAGAAGGTTATAATAAATTTGGTCAATATTTAAATTACCCGTGTCCCTCTTTATGGAAAGGTTAGCAAACATATGTTTTTTAATTTCTATGGCTTCACTGGCCCATTGGGTGTACCCCTTATCATTAGAAATAGCCAAGGCTTCATCAAATTTTACAAAATTATCTGGTTGAAGCCAAATATGCTCTGCTAAAGCTGAAACGAAAGTTTCTGGAGGCTTGCTTAATTGTAGGGTTTTTCTATTGAGTTTCGGTGTTCAATAAACCTTTCAACAAATTGTTGGTGAGTCCTACCAATATAGAACTTCCCACAAGAACAAGGAATTTCAAATACCCCACTTACTAAATATTCCTGATGTGAATCCTTACCAGAACTAAAAAAAACTACCCATTCTCCTCAGCGATTAGAAACACGTATCAATACCAAATTTGCATAAAACCCGTGAAAGTTTCTCCTCCAAACCAGGTACATATGGTAGTGAAATGAAGATTTTTGATACAACTAAATCTAAAGACTGAGAAACCTCAATAACCCTACTACTATGTTTGGCCCGTCTATTTTCAATTATTTTATCAATGAACTTAATTGGATAATTATTACAAAATAAAATATCTCTCAAATACAACAATTCCGAATCCAGAAATTCCTTGGAACAAATTTTGAAGGTTCTATCTACTAGTGAAATTACAACCCCCCTTTTCACCGACATAGGGTGGCAAGAATGAAAATTTAAATACCTATCATTGTGCGTAGGTTTTCTGTAAATCGAGAAAAGTAAATGGAGATCCCTTTTAATTAATAAAATATCCAGAAAAGGTAATTTATTATTATCCTCAAATTCAACTGTAAATTTAATATTATTATCAAAACTATTTAAATGCTTACAAAAAAGGTCTAAGGAGTCCAACCCATGTTTCCAAACGCACACCACATCATCCATGAACCTACCCCAGAAGCAAGGGGAGATTCTAAAACTGTTTATAGTGGAGGTGAAAAGGGGGGTTGTAATTTCACTAGTGGATAGAGCCTTTAAAATTTGTTCCCAGGAATTTCTGGATTCGGAATTGTTGTATTTGAGAGATATTTTATTTTGTAATAATTATCCAATGAAGCTCTTTGATAAAATAATAGAAAATAGACGGGCCAAACATAATAGTAGGGTTATTGAGGTGGCTCAGTCTTTAGATTTAGTTTTATCAAAAAGTTTCATTTGATTACCAGATGGACCTGGTTGGGGTGAGAAACTTTAACGGGTTTTATGTAAATTTGGTATTGATACGTGTGTCCAATAGTTGAGTACAATGGGTAGTTTTTTTTAGTTCTGGTAAGGATTCACCTCGGGGAACTTTAGTAAGTGGGGGTATTTGAAATTCTGTGTTCTTTTGGGAAGTTCTATATTGATAGGACTCACCAACAATTTTTTGAAAGGTTTATTGAACACCGTAACTCAATAGAAAAAAACCCTAAAATCAAGCAAGCCTCCAGAAACTTTCGTTTCAGCTTTAGCAGAGCATATTTGGCTTCAACCAGATCATTTTGTAAAATTTGATGAAATCTTGGCTATTTCTAATGATAAGGGGTACACCCAATGGGCCAGGGAAGCCATAGAAATTAAAAAACATATGTTTGCTAACCTTTCCATAAATAGGGACACGGGTAATTTAAATATTGACCAAATTTATGATAACCTTCTAAAGAGTGAATCAACTGTCAATAAGGGAGTAAAAATTTTAAATAATCACCAGGGGACTATTTTACCAGCTAGACCAAAACGATTTGCTTCAGTAATAGCTAACAAAAGGATTATTTCGCAACTGAATAATTAAAGTAGTTTAAATTTTTTTCTATTTTTACTCAGTTACTGTGGTGTCCTCACTTAATTAAATCTATTTTAGCATCTTTTCCCTACGTGGATTAGTTTGCGCCGATTGTACATTTTTTTTTTTTTTTTTGGTGGTTGTTTTATTGGTTTTTTGCTTTATCTTGTTTTTTTGTGTTGTCTTTCGTGCTGAATACGCCTTGTTGGTATACAGGCGAAATATCCGCGTTGTTTTGTTTCTGTTGTTTTTATTTTCTCTCCACTTGCCACAGTCTCGTTTGTTGTTTTTTTTTTATAGATTTTTATCTTTGTTGGTTTTTTGTCATGGCTGGCCAGTTCGGCTTAAGATCTTTCATATATCCGTGTTCAAGGTTAAACATAAGACAACCACGCCTAACAAATTAAATTACAGAAAGAATTTCACAATTTCATACAAAGGAAACGAATCACTACCATGAAAACATCACGCACTTTGAACAGAGATCAGCACGAATTTTTCACGGTAGTTGAATCCGGTCATTACACTGTCTGCTTGTATGGCGGGTGTACTGTCCGCTTGAAAGCATTATAGATATAAGAAAGACACCCCGCTTGAAACTGTTATAGCTATATGGGGAGACACCCCGCTACTTATCATTATATCAATACTACTGTTGGGCGAAGGTTTTTATAGAAGGAGCTACCGTAAAAACTTCAAAACAGGCTCATTCAATTGGAAATTCAAAGTTCTAGTGCCCTTTTTAGTAGTCAAAAGTGATTGGAGGGCAACTAGCCCCCCCCCCCCTAACGCCCATCATTCCCCCAAATACGTCCAATCAAAATTTTGAAATGGACATTTTGTTCAGAGTAGTTGATTTCCAGATAGAAAATATGTTTTTGAGGAGGACACTCCCCCACAACCCACAGGGCAAGGGTTTTAAGTTATGCCCTGGGGGCATATAAGGTTTTTATAGAAGGCGTTGTCGTAAAAACTTCAAAAAAGGCTCATTCGATTTGAAATTAAAGGGCCTAGTATCCTTTTTAATAGTCGAAAGTGATTGGAGGGCAACTAGACCCCCACGTCCATCATTCCCCAAGACATATCCACTCAAAATTTTGAGATAGCCAATTTGTTCAGCGTAGTTGATTTTCAGATAGAAAATATGTTTTTGAGGATGAAACTTTCCAGATCCAAACTGGGATCTGGAGGGGGTACTTACCCCCCTGTCCCATTAAAAATTATGCCCCTGCTGTGGTTGATTAAACCCATACCTTTGCAGTATATAATTAAATCCTTTCCATTCCTTGTAACAGAAGGTTTTCCCCAATAATTATTATTCCAGACAGAAATATTTCTTGATATAGTGTTACAGATTAATTTAATAAAATGATACAGTAATGAAAATAGAAGCCAAGGATATAATAAAAATAACTTACAGTTTTTTTAAATTCCATTGCTTATATGTCGCACCTATGTGAAAGATATCAAAAGTCTGAAACGAAATAAGGTTTGGCGTGAATGTTTTTCATTGACTACTTTTTCAATATTTTCTGAATAGATTGCCATAAGTCAATGCTCTACATTTGTATTGATTCATTTATTTTAAAGAACTTATTTTTTTCAAATGCTTACTTTGTTATGAAACGAATTATATTACACATATTATGTTTGTACAACATGTGTCGACCCCGGAGTTTTTGTTATCTGACCTTTAAATTTTTTTAACAAAATGGATACCTCACAATTTTTATCTGATGTATTTGGGGGGAAAAGGGCATGAGGGAGGGGCTAGTTGCCCTTCAATCACTTTTGACTCTTAAAAACTGAACTAGAACTTCCAATTTCCTATCGAATGAGCCCTCTCTGAAGCTTATACGAAAATTCCTTCCAAAACAGCTGTATATGCCCCCCGGGTATAACTTATGATTAATTATCATAATCCTGTGTAATAGGATTATAGGATATAGGATACACAATCCTATGTAAAGTCAATTAAGTTGTAGTTCTTATAGAACAGTATATACAGTTTATACATGCTTTTGTTTCTAAATGATTTTTTTTTGTTAATCATCAGTTTTTTTCTCAATGTCTATGAGCATACAGTCAGTAACACGATCAAACGGACAGCAGACTTTTCAATAATGGAAATTTTTTTCTATAGTAAGATGACATCTTAGTACTTCTTCTAAAAGTCGAAGTACTAAGAAACTTAGTAAGTTTCTAAAAGTCGTAATTTTTAGACGTATAAAACTGGATATCTGAAGGCTCGTGGAGATTTACATGATATCGGCATTATGTAATTTTTTTAAGGCATATAGCAGCCTCTCCTCGCCTAACATATGACCCACCACCCCTCCTCGATAATAGCTGCTGCACTATTATATAATTTTCGTCGTTCTTTTTATTTGTCTGCATTTCCATATGGCTGCTCAATTTTAAATGTGGGGATGATTTCCCAGGGTGGAATTTTCCGGGACATCGTCTCTTGTTAGTTTTTGTGGAATAAACAGATATTTCTTTAAAGTAAAATCTAAGATGATATTTTTTTTATTTATATAGAATAATTTTTAAAACACACGGTCAGAAAACTTGTAAATAGTTCTTTTCATCGTTAATATCTATTTCAGAATGTCTGACTTAATTAGAAACTCAAGTCAGAATAATAATATAATACGTAGCAGATAATTAATTTATTTTCCACTATCTTATACATTTTCTGTAATTCATTCTCTGTTATTCGTAGTTGTTTTCGTTCACTCCAAACTACAAAGTGATTTTTAGAGCAAACATTTGATACATAAATGCCTCATACCATGATTTATACGAGATACGATTTATTTTTATTCCTTTTCTACTGTTTATACCCATGATTCTTAACGTTGGACGAAGGTTCTACCGGTGGTGTGTGAGAATATTTTGATGGGACGTGGGCAGAACGCGGACCTTTCGGCTGACTTTACATTAGAGGCTTAAATTTGAAAAAAAATGCCATATTGAAGCTACATTCAAATGCAATTAGAGGAAAAAGAAATAATGAAAAAACTGTTATAATGACGCCCCTTTATAATGACTGTTGCCTTAATGACGCCACATTCAAATACATTTAAAGAGAAAAGAAATAAAGGAAAAACTGTTTAATGTAAGTAGAATTGACCCTATTAATCCCACCGGGGCACCAAATAAGGGCATAGAGTCCCTAGGGAGAACACGTGGTAATGTTAGTCCCAAGCCCACAACAATTATGGGCATGGAATCCCCAGGGAGAATGATTGCGTAATCGAAGTGGGTCAATGCCCTCTTTTTTCCAAGGTCGATTTATTTGTTGTTGTTGTTTGGCCAAGTGCATGCTCGGGTTGAATGTTAAGATAAAGGAATAGGAAACAGGATCTCGTGTCTCATTCTTAACCAATCAGAGACTCACATACATCTCCTTCTAGACCAACCAGAGGCTCGCTTACATATTAGCGGCGGAGGATCGCAGAGAATATGAGGAAAGGATTTTTGCTATAGTTTTATTAGTCTGTATATAGAATTCAAAGGAGTGAGAAGAACAGTTTGACTTTACTCATTTGGAATATATATTTGTGTTTATTAGTCTGTGAATAGAATTCAAAGGAGTGAGAAGAAGAACAGTTTGACTTTACACATTTGGATATATATTTGTGTGGTGATGATAGCAAGTGGAACATTGACACTATTAGAATTTGTTAATGGAGTTGATGGCAATAATGCAAGAGCACCAAACATTGTGGTGGAAATCACGAGAGGATCACAGCTTTGTCTGGAATAGGATGAAGTGTATGCAAGATATGTGATATCCTGATATATTGAGATATATTGATCAAATGTAAAATAGAAGATCAATTATGTTTCACTGCAAAAGTTGATGAAGCGCACGTGAATAGAATTCAATGTGCTTTAAGTGAATTAGTGAAACATATTAAAGACAATAAACTGTATCGCTAATTGTACATGCATAGTATTATTTTTGTTGTAATTATTCAATAAAATTGTTTAGAAATTAAAAATGTTCCCTTTCTTGTCTGGTCAGCAGTCAGAGTGAAAGGATTGAAAAATGAATAAATTTGAGAAAGAGAGAATTAGATCAAATCTAGTAATTATGGAAAAACATTTGATTTTGGATGACGATTTTCTCGAGTTATCTCTTCAACGCAGGATATTCTCTCGTCGGGGAACACTTGACAATATAATAAGAACTGATTCTCCCCCATTGGAATATTGTATGAAACTTTTAAGATGTGATTCAAATGCTCTTAGTCAATTTATTGATATTTTAATTGGAACAAAGCAAAATAATATCGTGGATATACTTTTGAAAACATTGCCGATGGATTCAGTGTAGATGGCTCCGCCATTCGAAAGAGGTGACGTCACAGAGTTACTTCTCTCCCCATTCCCCTCACTGAATTTATCGAGCGAGGACGATCAGTTTCGTTTTAGCTGTGAGAGAGTTAACATTGGAAACCAAAAAATGTTCTATACATGTCCACTGTGCATGTACACTATTGGCAGTTGGACTCAATGTGAGAATAGCACAATTATTGATGACTATAGTGAAAAGTGTAAATTATTTAATCCTTGTAAATTACATAGAGGCTATGCAGTACAAATTAAAGGATGTAATTCATGTCTTGAGGAGATTTGTGACTCTCACCCTAGAGGGCACCAGTGCTCCAATTGTCACTATGATAAATGTGATCAGTGGGAGAATACATAACCCACGAGGATTGGAAGGAAACACGAACACGATTTTTGTTTATTTCTATGAGATTGGTATCGTCATGGATTTAAATTATACTGGGAAGAGAAGTCAGGTTTACGATTAACCTGTTGGGATAATAATAAAATTTGGCTTTTACGTCCGTTTTGACAATACTGCCTATTATGACTATAAACCACGTGATTTTTATTTAGCAGTTACTGAATGTGATTCACCATTCGAAAACACTGTATGTGATATTGCTTCAAATAGACAGATTGAAAGTCGTGAATTTCATAATATGAATGCAAATAGTATCATTGACTATACAAAGAGATATGACGAGAGTGAAGGTACATTGTACTGTAGAAAATGTGACCCTGACTTTGCAGTCAATCAAGATCAATATACAGTGAATCCAAATGATTTACCGGCATTAGTGGTTCACGACAGTTGCCTATAAATCGAAGAAGAAGAAATCTAAATTGAAGATTTAAAGACATTGTTGTATATATATATGCATTTTATTAATAAACAAATTCACAAACATTTTTTAAGCACTTTACTCTTAGGGCACTGAAATCAATACTGTATAGGTCTGAGAGGATATTTTCCACTAGAAAGTCGTTCAGCCGTGGATTGTCACTATAAATGTGGAGAAACTGCTTGTAAGTATAGCCGCGACATCGGAACACAAAACATAGTAGTGCACAGCTTTTAGTCGTTAGATCCTGCACCCTCTTCCGATTTTGAATAATAGTTTTCCCACTGCTCTCAATATAGTTGCTGATTTGAGGTGTGTAGAATGTATAGGGTAGACCAAGAGGATCAAACAATTCAATCGTATTCATTGTTTGAAAGATGCACAGCCAATGACCCGTCAGCACAGTTGACGGACTGCTATTAACAATAATCAAGGTATTGATGACACTTTGAATTTTTCCAAGAAAGTCCAAGGGCAGTCGATAGGATTTGTACTGTGACAGATAGGGATTCATATTAAATGCAATGATTATTTGACTGATGTTCATGGCACCAAGTCTAGTAGAAAACTGCTTTTGGGGGTGATTTCCCGTTAGGTTTCGTATTGATTTAGTGAGATTAGTGCAATAATCTCAGCCAATGAGTTGGCAAATTTACACTCTAAACGCACACTCCCTGTACGTACTATACTCATATCCTGTATGCCAGACAAATCTAGTACAATGATACCATGTGTTTTAGCAAACAGTTCTTCGGTTATACCATTTTCAAATAGTTGAAAGTCATGATCTAGGGTTTGCATGGTCAACTCATACAATGTTCTATAGGATTTATCAAAAGATAGATTGTAGAGTGGGATGCCGTTTACTTTGCAGACAAGAGATGAAAGTCCAAACATCTCGAATTTATGTGGGCATCTAGTCCATGATCCGATTGCACTAGCGCTTTTTACAAATGCCGAAGTGAGTTTTGACGGCATTTCGTAATTGATAAAGGATGAATCAATGAAGGTACATGACCCCATGGCAATATGACGCTGATTTGTGATGGTATGACGAACAAGTAGTTTAATATTATTTCCATTGGCTCTCAGTTCTTCCACTGCCAAATCAACAGCACTCATGAACTGTTGTTTGCGAACATGAAGTATTGCCGAGGTTAGGGAGAGAGTCACATCAGGATTGGCAGCATGTTATTTTCTCAATATGAAATTGGATGGTGCAAGCGTCAGTTTTATATCCACTTTAACATTGGGTGGCATCCATTGGGGTATATTAAATATTTCATGATATATTTTTCCAACTAGATGTAATTCACTAATTGTAGCATTTTTAAGTGCATCTGTACTATCAGTATTAGTAATATATTCATATCCATTGGAGCTGCCTCTCAATTCCTTGTATGACTTGGGTGTCATCAAAATGAATTGCAAATAGCTTGTATAATTTGAGAGATTGTTGCTTGTGCTCACCAGCGTGCCATTGATGTAGACACTAATTTGACGAATTAAATTGTGTAATATAAAATTTTCATAGGATATTACATCGGCCCGAATTGGCATTGTATTATTGGATTTCCGGACTTTCATTTGCAAATCTATAAATGTTGAAGACATGTCCATAAAGTAGTCTTCATGGGAATAAATTTGAAAGTGGATATTATCGGAGAGGGGTTGTTGAGGATAAAACTGTTCATAGTATCCTTGCTTGACACTCACATCAACATTTTCAGCATTGAATAGATTCAATGAGGTGGTGATTGATGGTTGAGAATCCTTATGCGGTAGGTAGGACATCTTAGGAAAAGAAATCTAGTTTTTATCTAACAATTTTCTCCCTGGGGCTTCTTCTTCTGTTTACACTACGTGTCGGATTTTTCCTTCTTTTCTTTGACAAGAGGGGTGATGTCTTTCGTTTCCGACCTGAGTGGAGACTGATGAGTGATGCATTGTTTCTCGACCTTTTAAGCCTTTACCATTTTTTTTTAATCTCTCGCCAAGGGTTCGCGCACTGGACCTAAGATTTTCCGTAGCACTTTTTTTTTAAATCCTTGCCAGAGCCCCAATCGTATAGTGTAGAGGATGCAAAATCTGTCGCAGCCGGTACAAGATATTTTCTAGCCAGTGGTAGTGAAGAGCGAAACAGCTTAGCCAATCAACTTACAAGACCGTACCTATACAGTGACGAGTGACCCTTGTAATAGTCCATTCCATTGCCCTGTTGTCTTGGGCTAAGAGCATTAACATAACAGTCAATATCAGGACAAGTGAATACCACTTTTTTATTAGACATCTTGTTGTTGAACGATGGGACGAAAATGGCATGTAATCACAGCAAAAGCTTTTGAAATTGCTATGGGATCACCTAATTCAGTTCTTAGTGTTAACTGACAGAGTTCCAAATAGGAAGTGTTTACGGGAATGTACTGAAGATGCTGTAGTGATGAATATGTTCTTGATTGGTTTTTTATTCAAAAACTAGTTGGACGGGAACTTTTGAATTACCATCCCGAGATGTTTCCACAAATGAGGCGTAGAGAAATATACAAGGGTCTGTGGAGAAGGCAGGCGGGTATTCGACATGACTGAAATTAGTGTTTCTGGCACTTTTACCGTTGATTATATTGAGCTTAAAGCCAAGAAAATCCTTTAGGTTATCATTGAGAATAACCTTTTCGCTGGAAATGGGTGAAATAATGTAGATCTTACCCTCCTCCTTTGAATAGTTTAAATGAAAAGCTCCTTTTTTACGAGCGGAAATTCTTTTAGTAATAGAACGACCTAAATCATTCATACAGGTGAGTTCCTCGTAGGGTAATAAATAGATAATTCATCCAATTGATTTTTTGACTTTATTCTTGCTCACTTGAGGGTGGCGGCGGACAGTCATGGGGTTTAATTTTTATATCCAATTTACGATCTTCTCTCAGGATGCCGTAGGTATTTTTGAGAATACAGTCGACAAGAGCCACTTCATACTTTCCGTCGAATTTGATGGCGGGGGGAAGTTTTGTCCAAAATTCATTTGTTCTGTTCAAGTCGTTGTAGAGAGGATCAGAAACAATAGACATGAAAGTCACATAGAAATAATTGGGCATTGTTACTGGCTTCAGCACTGACACAAAAATCAAAATCCGAGTTGTATCCTAGTCAGCGAGCAAATAAGTTTCTCGTGTTCCGATTAGTATGTCTCTTTAATTTTTATACAAGACTGTAACTATTACGACTGGTCACAACTTTTTGCATTTCTAAGTCGTAAGCAACACCGAGAATCTGATCATCCGTGTTGTCTCGCATCTGATCTGTCATTTTCTAGGAGTCTAAAATTTTGAACCCTCTGAACGGTTCAATGCTTAACAAATAATTCGCTTTTTCAAACACATTGGTGGTTCGAATAACTTGAAGGGTATCACCAGCAATAAATTTCCGCTGCATATTTTTTTTTCTTTTTCATCATTGGAATATTTTTTTAGAAAAGCATCAAATGTATTTTCATTGTAGGGAACTTCCCGAGGGCTTGAGTTGAACAGAGATCGATGAGGTCGATGGTTGTATATCCGCATGATTTTATCTAAATCATGAATAAAAGCAGGTGTATTTTTCAGTGTACAATATCTTGAAATTAATAGACGAATCGTTCTTATTAATCGTTCAGCCAATGCAGCCTTTATCGGGCTGTGACTATGATAAAGTGATGTATTATATTTCAATAGAACCTTTTGCACATGGGGATTAACAAATTCACTGCCAAGATCCGATTGAGTTTTTCTATAGCAATCCTCTTCAAGAATACTTTCAATGGCCCGAGCAACTTCATCACCTCTCTTTGATCGTAGTGGAATGGCATAGGCACAGCGACTAAAGATACTGATTGCCACCAGAATATTTTTGGTGGGTGCATTGTGACGCCATTGAATTGCATCTAAAGTTAAAAGATCCGTTTGCATTATATGCAGAGGGGAAAAGGCTTTAGTTTGTCGATATTGTTTGCCACGAAGCCTGTGATTCCGATGCAGTGTGTAACTCGGTTCATTTTCTAGATACTCTTTTGTTTTTTTCAATGTGCTGTCAGAGACAACTTTAGAAAGCGTTTTGGGAGAACTTAAACTTCCCGCTTCACCAATATTTTCATAGACACCTTTCAGAACTTCATGCATTTTGAACGCAAAAACGTAGTGTAATGTCCTCTCCCCTTTCGCACACTGGAGGGCGAATCAATTCGTCTTCGCTTTTGACTAGCAGCTACAGGTGCTATAAAATCATTGCTGCTGCTGCTGCTAATATTTTCAAATATTGAATCTTCTTCTTTTTTAAATGGTGGTGTTGGTGTTGTTGGAGGACTATATTCCCTTATTCCCTTTAGAATTTGCTTATTGCCAATAAGACTTTTGGGGAATTTTGATACGCTTAGAAAGAAGAATAGATTATTGTCAAAGAATAAAAGCCTTTTACGATTTGTCAACATATCACAAATAAAATCAAGAAGATATTTACTTTTTTCCTGAATTACAACTTTTTTTTCGGTATCGTCGAAACAAACTTGATGCTCATCACAAGTTTCCAGCACGAGATAAGATAATGCTCTTTTACTCTGTTCATAATAGGTGACTGGCAAAAGGCTCCCAATTTTCGATACAATTGAATTCAATTCTTTCTCCTTTGATTGCACTGCTGCTGCAGAATCTTGAGGAGATGTTTCCTGTTTAGAGGGATCGGTAACGGCGACAGCGGCGGGTCTCTCACGATAAGGTCTATGTTTGTCCACATGGCGCAATGTATCTTGAAGTAAAAGCAGTTTTTTGTCATCGGCAATATTCTCATCATTAATGAATTTGCTTAGATTGTCTTCAAAATGTTCAACAGGTGAGAGGACAATTTCAAACGGTGTCAATTTATAGAATTTTGCCATTCTCTCTCTAGAGAAAACTGTTTACAAGTCCTGCAATTATTGGCAGTAAAAGTGTGAAAAAGCTACCGCCCGCTTGAAGGAGCCGTTTTCTCTTAAATATTTTCCCCTTGTTTTTACAATCCCAGGCGCGTAAACTGGCAAGATGTTGCTTTATCTGTTTTATAAAACTATATTAAAGTTGAACTTTTCCCTCGAGCAAATTACAAAAAATGTCACATATTAGATTTATTAAATCAATATTGACCCCCAGGTTGAATCTGATCTTTCTAAGGAATGGTTTTGAAGTACTTAACATAAAAAACAAATGTCATTGTTCATTGATCTTCTTTAGTGTCATAACGTTAACTAATAGCCTTTCTACTGTTCACCGGAAGATATACTGTAAATTTATTGTCGAAAATGTCGGTGACTACACGTAGATTCTCGGGTGTGCTCTGATTAAGATCCAGCAAAATGTAACCATAGGGTTTATTAGTCTCCTGAGTGTACGCTGACAACAGAAATTTTGGGGCGGCGGGGTATATCTGTTTATTGAGAGTTATTAGCGAGCTAGAATCACGAACAACTCGATAGATAATATAGATAGTGCAATTCAACGCAAGGGTTCGCATACATTTGCTCTGATGAAACAGATTGTGTAGAATTAGGGTTATGGAAATGTGTTCATGATGAGAGCAAACGGTAAGAACCTGTAACATTCCCTGTGGAAATTGTTCAACTGATACAGCCAAATCATCGATAATCAACCACGATTACGATTCAATATTATTTAAAACATCATGTCACCTTGTGAATTGTATTGGTATGAGTATGACAGTTGCCTTTATTTGATCGTAGGCCTCCTGCCAAATACTATAGCAATAGTAGATTTTTTTCGGCTTTTCCAAAAACATTTTCTGACAATTTTGAATTATTTTAGCTAAAAGTGTTGTTTTCCCCGACATTGAGGGACCACACAGAAACGATCTGAATGGTGTTTTAAATTGATACATGCTGCTGCTGCTGTTGACAACAGTTAGACCACAACTAACTGTAAATCATACGTTTCCAATGAATAAGTAGTAGTAATAATAATTTACCCATTGATCTATCTACGTTAACAAGAGCAACAACAAAAAAACAATATTTCATGGTCATTTATTTGCAACATGAAAACTCTATTTGTTCAACATGAACAACATAAAAATAACACTTTATGTACAACAAGAACAACAATATTTCATGGTTATTTATTTGCAACATGAAAACTCTATTTGTTCAACATGAACAACGATAAGAATAACACTTTATGTTCAACAAGAACAACAATATTTCATGGTCATTTATTTGCAACATGAAAACTCTATTTGTTCAACATGAACAACATAAGAATAATACTTGTTCAACAAGAACAACAAAATTTCATGGTCATTTATTTGCAACATGAAAACTCTATTTGTTCAACATGAACCTGACAACGATAAAAATGACACTTTATGTACAACAAGAACAACAAAATTTCATTGTCATTTATTTGCAAGATGAAAACTCTATTTGTTCAACATGAACAACAATGATAAAAATGATACTTTATGTACAACATAAAAAAAATCACTTTTTGTCCATCAACAATAACACTATCTGTACAACACTTATTGTCTTAAAAACACTTTTTGTCCAGCAAGAACACTTTATGTACATTAGTAGAGTAGCACACTTTTCTGTACAACAACAACACTTGAAAACAACAAAAAACACTTAAAAATTTAGATAGAACAGTTGAACATTATGAATTTAAAAGTGGGGTCCCCCCCACCCCACCCTCCGGGGGCCGCGGAGCCGAAGGCCGGTCGCAGCCGGGACCCCCCCACCCCCGGGGCCGGCCGCGGGAAGGACCCCCCCCCCCCCGGGGGCCGCGGTGGAAAAAACAATACAATAGTTGTCGTCACTGCGGCAGGTTAGGTTAAGGTTGGGTTAAGGTGGTTAGATTATGGTTAATTAATTTATGAACAGGTTGGTGGTGGTTGGGTTAGTTAATTTATGAAAGGTTGATGGTTAGGTTAGTGGTTAGTTGGTTAGGTTAATTTATCCAGACCAAGTTGATTGCGATAGTCTATGCATTCAACTCGGTCTGAAATACGGTAGTGGCCATGAGGCAGGACACTTACACCATTCTCGAGCACATAGACCTTGTCAGATATACACGACATTTCATTTTTTCCCACTCTTACAGTATAATTTCTATACTGTAGAGAGCGAATTGCAAGCACTTGTGCTCTCGGCACTAGGCTACTTTCTACACAGTCTCTGTACACGCTCATGTTGAAATTGCTCTTTACAAAATGTGTAGGCACCCCTTTACACGCCTGCTTTTTTGTCCCATTATGTGTTTTAACGCAATAAACTTTGGGAACTTGGAACACCCCCCTGGAGATCAAATCACTCCCCGTCTCTGAGTTTAACATGAGTAGTGAGTTGGGGGCTTGCCGTTTCACAAACTCCGGGTAGAGGGATAGATTCCAGTTGGTAAAATCCATCCGCGAGCTGATGTGTTCCCCATTTTCTAAATCACCCAATAAATCCTCGGTTTTTACCTTTAACAGCAGAGAATCTGTATCCCCATAGTAAACTTGAACCTCCCCCTCCCGTGGCCATTGCACCTTGCACACTTTGTAAAAAAACGACAACATGAGCTTTTTGGAAATTTCTAGTACTGAATTACCTCCTGCTATATTCTTGTTCAGTACCACATTTCTCTTTTTCCTGTGTAGAATAACCATGCCAGTCTCTATGCTCGTGAACGATGTAAAATTGGGATCGGCAATAATTCGTGCACACTCTAGAGGGTCAGTCAAGACGTCGCAGCGAGATCTGTTACTTACGCTTTCACATATTTTGCCAAACGCTGAATTTAGAATGAGTTTGTACAATTCCTTCTCTACTTTGGAGTTTGCCCTAGAGCGTTTATCAACAAAAGTGTCGATAAACGTTTTCAAATATGATTTCTGATTGAACTGCAGGACCCTATGTATTTTGGTGATCTTGAAACCATTGTTCACCATCCAGTGCAAAAGCAAATGGTGAACAACGATATTCTCTTTAGGGTCCAAATCAGCAATCAGTTTTTGCTTAGAGGAAGTCCAATGCATCCCCGTATCCTCGGCCTATGATTAATTGTAGGGGCTCATTGAGTCCCTGCTCACAGGTCGATTGATTCGGGGAAAACCAAAATCTCTGACTGAGTCGGGAAGCGCAAGAGGAATGTGCCCGTCGATTTCAAAGAACCATCCTTTTGGCCCATTGTCCTCGACGGTGGTAATGTCGGGGACCTCACAAGGATTCTCAAGCCATTGATAGTTACCACACGGCAAAGAGTAGTGAGACATTGCCGAGGGAAACAATGAGGTCATGTCCAAGAACACTGCATTTGACTTTGCACCGGTGTTTTTCCACTCGGATCGGTTGACAAGACGCGGTCCCCATGAAAAACATACCCTCCCCGTATTGAACGCTCTAAAAAAAGATGCTGGTCTAAATCGGTGATTAGGCCTATTTCCTCCCTAATAATTTTTTAAATCAAATCCATCATAAAATAAGGTTTGGAAAATAATAGCCTATATCTAGCCCCATCTCTGAATAGATTTGCTCTGTGCTTTTACAGACTATGACCAACAGAATTAAAATATCACAGGTCGAGTACAGTCTAAAATAATCCCACCCATATTTACAATACACCTTAGACCACACCTTCTTGGCACACTCATAATCCACAGCTGTGCATTCACTACTGGTCAGTGAATTGTAAAAAGCTTCAATTGGAGGTAGTTTCACCTCGCTTAAGCGAGCGCCAGAACAGTAATAGTCGTATGCGTATACACCTTTGCAGGTCAATAGGTCATACATTTCACTGTCTGGAAAGTTCTGTTTAAGCAAGGGAAAGCTATCAAAATTGTCGCTTTTCTGCACTTGAATCAATTGACTCAATGCCTTGGGAAAAAATCTAAAAGAATCTAAAAACCTGATTTTATTCCAACACTATGCCCATTATTTACTACCTGCCATTTCAGCTCGAGAAGCAACAACTTCTCGGCCAATTTGGGAATAATTATATAGGTAAATGAATTATTTACCCATGGACTAACTACTCCCCCTCCCTCCCTGGGCATACGTGCCAGTGCCGGTAAAATAAATTTTAAATCATAATTTGCATTGTGAATAAAAACAGGGATAAAAAACTGCTGGCTAACATTTAAGTTACACGATTGATCCGCTCCCCTTCTAAAATTACTACCCCCAGAGGATATTTCCTGCCACACGTGATTATGGTCTCTGACTTTCCCCCTCCCTCCTCTAGTCCCTTTAGTCCCCTTATCCCCCTCTTCAAACTCCCCTTACAAACCCAACATATTTTTTGGTTTTTAATCGCGAGACGATCCTCTGCAGACAACACCATAGGATAATGGGTATATCTCAAACGAGAAATAGTGCCATTAGCTGTGCCAATTAATTTAGTCAGTGCCTTGATCATGCATTCCCCCTCATCCAATGTTTCTACTATTTCTAACAACCGCATGGTGTTAGAACTGTCTCTTTGCGCATGGGCATAGGAAACTGCAATAGCTTGGTGTTCTTTGATTCGCTTTTAAAATAATGGATCTTTCACTTCCACCAGCTTAGCTTCCCGGTCCAAAGGTAGTTTTTGCACTGGGGGAGGGTGTTTTGAAAATTTTTAAAGCTTGAAATGGACCAATTCTCTGGAAACGTTTCCACTGTCTGATAGCCATGCCGTCTACAGTGCCTCATGTGATTTTGAAACTTTAATTCAGTTCAAAATCTAGAGAGGCATGTTGGACAGTAGAAACGGGCACTCTGTTTCTTATCCTCCCCCAGAACTCTACTAATGTCTGTGATAGGGTTAAAATGGCCAATTGAATTGGTAAGGTCACTAGGTGGTGTATACAACAACCAAACCCAGTGTTTGACTAATTCAATTGACGGGCCCCTTACAGGGAAAACCACCCCCTTCTTTTTAAAACGAACCCCAACTTCAAATTCAGTTTCATACTGAACCACAGTAACGTCGATATTTAAATGGGCATTAGCCTTTTCAAAAATATCAATGGATCTTAGCGTTACTGGGTATTTTCCCTCTAAACAAGAGAAATCTACAATGGGGAAATTGGACCCTTCCTTCCCATGTACAGCCCAATTGTTTAAATTCATCTTGGTAGCGTCTCTACTAGAGGCTGAAATGCTGATATGAGGAAAGCGTACTTGAAACATTTTTGACCTGTTTCAAAACAGATCTTCTGGACACCACGACAACCTACTAAATCTGGATTATAATTTAAAACTGTACCCGTGTCCCTATACCCCCCTCTTAAAATAAAATCTTTCTTAAATTTACAAATATTAACGCTTAAATTTTCAACAAAAATAACTACAGAGCCGCTCCCATTTTCATTAAAGTTCTCAAGATGCGCTATAATATGACCTACCCACTCGCAAAAAACACCCTCAAAATTTTCTAAATTCGGATAGATCAAACGCATTCCGGAGTGTATATAATGATGGTAAACTTCACTTTTCCCCTCATTTAAATAAAACACCTTTAAAACAATTGAAACCTTAATTGAATCCCTCCCCTCTCCCCATAATTGAATTTGGTTTTCCAGCAGTGCATGAAGTTTATGTACATAGTCATGCACAATTTCTACGGTGTCAAACACAAAATTTCCCCCCATAAGCGAATTAAATGGATCACCAAAAGTTGCACTGTAGACAACTATTGCATTTAAAATTGTATTTGATAACTGAAATTCAGGAAATGTTGTAAATGCCTTGGACATTACCCCCTCCCCCTCTTGTATATTATCAACACTCCATCCCCCTCCACATTGTTCAATATTTGGGGTATGGCAATCCACTTCAGTTGTTTGAAGTGGGAGTAGGGTATCGGCGGCAAGAGGAGGGTTCCCAGTTAATTCATTCGTAAAATCATCCAAAAGCTGCAAGGTGTTTTGACTCAAGTCCCCCTGCCCAACTGTGCTATAATCTACATTTAAAACAAAATCATTTAAAAAATCATCCATATTATCTGGTGTTTTCAGTAAATTACCGCTTCATGGTAAATTGTTGTGAAAGTCCACCGGTGCGTCCTCTTCTTCTCCAACTTATGAGAACGGTGACAAGGACTATGGGACCTATGCAACCTATAAATGAAAAATAGCTTATTTTCAAAGTGTTCAAATCACCCCTACTGTTTTTAAATTTGGATTATTATTTACGTATTATTTAAAACGTGCTTAGTAGTAGTAGCAGTATGCACATAGTAGAATTTGGTTAATTCACTGTTCCCTCTCCATATATTCTGAAAGTTCCAATTTCCAACTTAATATAAGATATTTACAATCTAAAAATGACATAGAAGGCAATTTGATTTTCTTCAAACAACTCCCCTCCCAATTTCCACTATTTAATGCCCCCCCCTCCGAGCCGGCCCAGCGGGCCATCGCGGCACTTCCCGCAGCGCTTTCCCGGCCCGCGGCGCTTTCCTACCCGGGCTCCACAGCGCTTCTCGGGCCCACTGGCACTTCTCGGGCTCCGCGGCTACCAGCCGTTTACATAATGTCCTAAAAAAAATTGTTAGACCATAAGTCGTTTCTCTAATTCACTACAGGTTGTGAACTCATGAGCTTAATTATTGTAATCTCGTATGTTCTGTTCCAAGATATTCAGCAGGAAAATACAATTAAATGGGAACCGTTAACTCTTATTGAATGTCTCCCCAAAATCTTGGCAAGTTGTAAGGTTGAAAGCTGTCAAACAATATTACTCAAATTAGAATCCATATGTGCAATAGATAAATGGGATAATCTCTGTCTTTCAAATTGAGTGGGGGGGGGGGGAAAACATCTTTTAAAATATATGACATAATTTTACAGTGTTGAAAAAAAAAGAGAAAAGAAAAGTCCTAAGAGATGGAAGAAAAGGTAGAAACTAATCAGCTTTTGAAACAAACCGTGGTCTTTAATTGATAGCCACTGTCTCTTTCCGAAAGAGAATTTTGTTTAAATAAAAGCAGTTTATAACTAAAGAATTTTCTATGAGGAAATTATGTCCGGGATATAGTGTCCCTTTTAGGCTTCACTACGAGAATTCAGTTGGCTGAATGTATACGATAATTGATCTGATTTAAAAGGGGGAACAATGTCCTTTAATATCTTTGACACGCTTTTACTGTGATGAAATGAAAGGTTTACTTCTAGGCCCCTTAAAACTATAATATTCTAGCGAAAAATAGCATTTTGAGTTTCAAATGGTGAGATAGCAGTAAACTAGAAATTACCTAAAAATATTATTATGAGATAGCGAAGAGATTTAAAACAATGGTTGGGGCGGGGGGTTAATATTTTAATATTTCTGACATAATTTTACAGTGATGAAATGAAAGGTTTACTTCTAGGCCCCTTAAAACTATAATATTCTAGCGAAAAATAGCATTTTGATTTTTAAATGGTGAGATAGCTGTAAACTAGAAATTAGCTAAAAATATTATTATGAGATAGCGAAGAGATAGCAGCAGTGGAGGAACAGAGAAAATTGCAAAGATTAGAAAAAGAGAGTGGTTTCTTTGACATGCAAAAAAAATTACATTATATTTAGATATATCTGAGGGAGGGGGAGCAGAGAAATTTAAAACAATGGTTGGGGGCGGGGGGTTAATATTTTAATATCTCTGAGACACTTTTACTGCGCGATGAAAAATGGCTATGTTTAGATATACCTGATAAGTTAGGTAAGAAAAAATGCTCACATTTGCAAATTCCAGCTGCACTTGGGTGCCAGATGGTCCGGGTAGCGCATGTTGGAGGGCAACCTCATGATCTTGTATAGGCGGGGCAGCTCCTAAGACCCTCGACAATGTATGATAAGGGGGTGACGGGCCGGCTATTTGATGATCTTGCGTAGGTGGGGCATTGTAGTTATCCGCCCACTCTCTCTTTAGTTTTCTGCCAGGCTGCATTGGGGCTGCCTCACCCTCTCTTGCTCTCTTAGATGGAGGGGGCACACATTCTTCACAATTGGCCTTAAAAGAAGAGAAAAAATTAGTATCAAAATAATTTCCCCCTTTTTTAAGAAGGAAAATTAGTACTCATAACTTAACCATAATTTTGTCTAGAAAAGCATTTATCACTAAGAAACCCCCTCCCCAGCATTTTCAGTAAAGCAAAAAGTAAAAATATACTAAACTCTGAAATCAAATGCTATTTTAATTAATTAAAAAAGCTTATTCATAGACATCCCAGCCCCTTACTTTTCACGCAAAGAAACACTTTGTTTTCATTTTACAGTGATGGCGATAGAATTGAGGCATATCCCCCTCCTCCCCCCTTTCACCAATTTCCTAAATATATTGTTAGACCTTAATTTGAAAATAACTCGTTTCACTCCTCCAAATACAGATTGCAAATCCACAAGCTTAATAAACAGCAATCTCTTTCTGCGTTAAAATTGTTTTTAATTTGATGGAGAAAAACAATCCCCCCCCCCCCTTTCAGCAATGTCCTAAATATATTGTTAGACCTTAATTTGAAAATAACTCGTTTCACTTCTCCAGATACAGATTGCGTAGGCCTGCGCTTAATTATTGCAATTGTCTGAAAGTGTTTTAACTTGACGGAGAAAAACAATCCCTTTGGCTAAGCCGCAAAACGTAAATACACAGGAAAAGGGGTGACAAAACTATTTATAATCTTGCGCGGAGCTTTATGTCAAAACAGAGCGGCATAATGCCTTAAGAATTGACAGAAGTCAGTTACAGAAAAGATCACAATACAGAAAAGCAAGAATTTTATCGAAAAAAGAGAAATATTTCTATTGGATGAATTATACTTGTAAAAACAGTGGAGGGTTTTGAGGGGGAGGGGGTTAGGTTTATGTGGTAAAAAGAACATATTTTATGTTTTCTATCGAGTATAAAGATAGCATAGTGGAGTTTGTATTGTGGGGGAGGGGATTAATCTAAATATTCTGGAGGGTGACCAAGGAAAGTAATTTTATTTTGAAAATAAAAAATGAAAATGTACTATTTTCAGACAAACACAGAATTACGTAAAAAGCATTGTAAACCTAGATTGCCTAACCTAACCTCTAATGTAAACAAAGCAGGACTGAGGGGTGACAAAACTATTTATAAGCTTGCGCGGAGCTTTATGTCAAAACAGAGCGGCATCCATCTAAGAATTGACAGAAGTCAGTTACAGAAAAGATCACAATACAGAAAAGCAAGAATTTTATCGAAAAAAGAGAAATATTTCAATTGTGAGAATTATACTTGTAAAAACAGTGGAGGGTTTTGAGGGGAGGGGGGTTATGTAGTAAAAAGAACATATTTTATGTTTTCTAGCGAGTATAAACAGATAGCGTGGTGGATTGTTTATTGAGGGGGTGGAGATTTATCTAAATATACTGGAGGGTGACCAAGGAAAGTAATTTTATTTTGAAAATAAAAAATGAAAATGTACTCATATTGCTAATTGTGGCTGCCAAGGCTTCAAGCTCATCAATAATTTCATGTGTTATATCCATTGTGTCTTGGAACTTTCTGAATGTTTAATCACAACGCATGTCCGTTATATACGAAATCCCAAGGGCGAATTGGTAGGCAAAGGGAAAATCATATGTAAGCGAGCCTCTGATTGGTCTAGAAGGATATGTAAGCGAACCTCTGATTGGTTAAGAAGGAAACACGTGATCCTGTTTCCAATTCCTGGATCATAACATTGGCCCCGAGTGTGCACTTGGCCAAACAACAACAACAAATAAATCGACCTTTGGAAATTTAGGTCATTCCCCCACTTCGATTATGCAATCATTCTCCCTGGGGATTCCATGTCCATAATTGGTGCCCCGTCGGACTGACAGCACAGGTGTTCTCCCTAGGGACTCTATGCCCTTATTTGGTGCCCCGGTGGGATCAATAGGGTCATTTCTACTAATGTATAGGTTTTGACCCAAACTTGTAAGACTGAAATGGAAAACCAGATTTTTAAAATGAATTTGTCTCGTGTTAGTTTTTGTGGACTCACCAGATATTTATAAAGCAAAATCTAAGATCACATTTTTTTTATTCAGAATAATTTTTAAAACACAGTTTCAAAGCTTATAAATAGTTCTTTTCACCGTTAATATCGATTTCAGAATGTCTGACTTGATTAAGATGAAAAAACGAGAAACCTTTAATTAAACAAATATAGTTTTCTTTAAACATAATTTAAATACTCTAAAACACGATAGTTTGAAATAGTTTGCGTATGTTAAAAAAGCTATCTCAAAGTTCTGATAGGATGAGTTTGAGGAAAAAAGGGCGTGGAGGAGGGGGGGGGGGCTAGGTGCCCTCCACTCTCTTTTGACTCTTAAAAAGTGAACTAGAACTTTCAATTTTCAATCAAATGATCCTTCTTTGAAATTAATACGAGCATCCTTTCCATAAGACCCATATATGCCCCCGGGGAATAACTTACAACGCCTGCCCTTAGGCCCTGGGGGGTTGTGTCAACACCGGAATTTTTGTTATATGATCTTTGAACTATTTTAAAAAAAATACATCAATTAAAATTTTTATTGGATGCTTTTGGGAAAATAGGTTTTAGGGAGGGGGGAGCTGGTTACCCTCCAATATCTTTTGACACTTAAAAAGTGAACTAGAACTTTCAATTTCCAAACAAATGAGTCCTCTCTGAAGTTTATACGACAAAGTTGTCTATACAAAACCTTATATGAGTAGAGTGCTAAGTTATACTTTGCGTACAGCACTAGGAATCTCCATGCTATTTGCGTACAGCACTAGGACCATGCTATTTGCTTGCCTTTCCTTGGTACCTTTCCAAACGAGCGGGGATTCCCCAGTGGCTCCTACACATTGCAAAAAGCGACCAATCCTTTACCTACCAAGTGACCAAGCATGTTTTGAAACCATAGTCAAGGGTGTATAAGATGATCAGACTGGTTTTTTGCTATTGATGTCAATTGCGCATGGAATTAGACAAGAACCGTACAAGAAAACCCACGTCTGAGGCACTACAGTATCACATGGACATTGCAAAAAGCTGGCAAGGTATAATGCAGTCTAACATGTTTTGAGAGTATGATCGAAATTATATAACTCAACCAGACTGGTTTTTGAGGCAACAACCGTTTTTTTTTAAAGCTGGCAACATGTGAAGTGGTGCAACATGTTTTGGGAGTATAGTCGAAATTATATAACTAAACCAGACTGTTTTATGAGTCAACATCCGTTTTTTAGGGCTCCAATCAGAGACATCGGAGGTTTTTCAATGTACGGTAAGTTGATTGGTGATTGGTTACAAATAAAAGGACTGATTTTTTATTCGTCCTTGAGATTTTGTATAAAATGCTCTTACCTTACGATTTAATTTTCATAATGATTTGATATATCATAGATAGTACATTGAATATTATTAACTTTCTAATGCAATGGATTCGTCAATTTGCAATATGGGTAAAGCTTACTTAATTTCTTAATTTATTTCCAAATAAAACCATTTTACCATCCCACTAGTACATTCAAATTTCAGGGAGACATAGACTCTCTCCCCTCCAACAGTGAAAACCCTACCATAGTATGAACATACTAGTTCGAAAAAACAAAGTACGCTCTTTTTTCCACTATGTAACCCTACAGCCCCCTCCCCTGCTCTGTTTATGAGTTTATTTCATCAGTTTTAGTTATCTCGTTCAGAATGTCCCTTTTTCCCAATTGTTTATTTAAGATGTATTGTCTCTTTTCCGGTCTAAAACCGCATGTGTTTATAATTACAGAAAAGGGTCCTTTTGGAACGAAACTTCACACGCTCGTGTTATCACAGATTAATAGCACATGTTTATGTATAGCAGCAAAGGTTTTCCTTGACAAAGAGAGAAATTGTATTCTGGTCTAATTAGAAGAGAGATATTCTATTTTCAATTGTATTCCATGATTAAGAGGGTTTTATAAAAATATAAGGCGGGGGGAGGGGAGCAATGTATCAATTCTAATACCTTCGTTGCGAGGTGAAAAAACAAAACTATTTCGTCACATGGAAAGTAAGGGGGAGGGAGAGGGGAATTCTTTGTGCAGACTAATTTTTACTTCTGTAAAAAAAGGGATTCGTTTTTTCCATGCTAAATTTTGTCTTATTTTTCAGGAGGAAAATTCCTACAATTACTCTCCTCCTCAAAAGAAGGATAAGGCAAATGGCATTGCTCCAATGTAACAAGTGGAGATAACTGGCCCATCGGGAACCACGCGAATACAGTCAGGTCAAAAACCGAAAAGAGAATGGGCGGATGCTCAAAGGATGGTGAACCCCGCTGGCTCATCTATGCAAGAAACGGACATCACCGCCCCATCCGACACACAAGTACAGTCTGAATTTGGAAATGTATGTATTTTTACCTAATGTACTTTACGTTATTGCTATTACAAATAGTATATTTTTAAACGAGTAGATTTGTAGGAAAAGGAATTTGATCGCTATTTTTTATGGATGACTAGATTTGTAGGAAAAAAAACAGTCAATTTTTTTTTAATGAGCTATTAAGACAATTACTGAGTTGATTTTTTTTACCATATTTTATTGCTATTAGTCAAACGTTGCGATGTGTGTGCGCGTGTGTGTGTGTGAACGTGTGTGGGCTTTCGTGTGTGTGTGTGTGTGTGTGTGTGTGTGTGTGTGTGTGTGTGTTAGTGCTCATGTGTGTTTGCATGTGTGTGTGAGCGCGTGTGTGTGTGCGCGTGTGTTTGTGTGCGTTTGCGCGTGTGTGTGAAAGTGTGTGCGCATACGTGTGTGTGTGTGTGTAAATGTGTGCGCATACGTGTGTATGTGTGAGTGTGTGCGCATGTGTGTGTGAGCGTGTACGTGTGTGTGTTTGCGTGTGTGTTATTAAAAAAATTTGTAATTTATTATGCATTTGTTTTGTAAATAATGCTATAAGCAAAAATTCGTAATTTATTATGCATTTGTTTGATAAATACGAATCCAATTAAGAAAAAAAACATTAAACGAGTAGATTTGTAGAAAAAGGAATCTGATCGCTATTTTTTATGGATGACTAGATTTGTAGGAAAAAAAGAAGAGTCAATTTATTTTTAATGAGCTATTAAAAAAATTATTGAGTTGTTTTTTTTTACCATATTTTATTCCTATTAGTCAGACGTTGCGATGTGTGTGCGCGTGTGTGCGCATGTATGTGAACGTGTGCGCGTATACGTGTGTGTGTGTGTTTGTGTGTGTGTGAGTGTGTGCGCATGTGTGTGTGCGTGTGTGTGAACGTGTGCGCGTGTGTGTTTGTGAGTGTGTGCGCATACGTGTGTGTGTATGTGTGCGCATGTGTGTGAGAGTGTACGTGTGTGTGTGTGCGTGTGTGTTATTAACAAAATTTGTAATTTATTATGCATTTGTTTTGTAAATAATGCTATAAGCGAAAAATTTGTAATTTATTATGCATTTGTTTTATAAATTCGAATCCAATTAAAAAGAAACAATTGTTTGATAAATCCGACTAAGAAAAAACAATAGTGTGCTATAATTGTGATCAAACTTTCCTCAAAGAAAAAAAAATTGTTTGATAAATCCGACTAAGAAAATAAATAAATAGTGTTCAATAATTTTGATAAAACTTTCTTCAAAGAATAAAAAAAAATGTTTGATAAATCCGACTAAGAAAAAAATAGTTTGCTATAATTGTGATAAAACTTTCTTCAAAGAAAAAAACTCAATCTATTAATTTTCTAGTTTCAGGGGGAAGCTATGAAAACAACTGCCTTCCCTGGCCCAGGACTTCGAAATATCATGGGTAATTGTCCCCTCTCGCCAGATGATGTTAGTGAAGGTACGTCATTTAGTATCCCCCTGGATTTTCAATTAACAACTGAAGAAATGGACAGCCTTATGCAAATTGTTGGACCTAATGTTTCTGGGGATATTTTTGACGATGACTTTATGAATTAGTGAATTGGGTCCTGTGCAAATAGGTGGAGGACATGAAAATAGTGTCACATCCCCGGAACTACGTGAATTTTATTTGTTAGAGTCTGCTCTAGGTCACATGCAAACACATAGGGTAGATTTTAATCCTCCCGAGGAAAACGTGGTTGACGGGAGTGTCATTTTAACAGACCCTGTAAATGTTCTTCATTCCTACATCGACCGAACTCGAGCACTTATTGAGATTCAGATTCAGAAATGGGGGGGTCAGGGGGGGGGGGGTTAAGGCATCGGTAAATCAAAAAGTTTATATACAAAAGGGGACATCTGGGGACATTTTTTATTTTCATTTTTCAACTGGCAATCAAACTTTTTACCCAGGTCTAAATGAATTTGAGGGTAACTTTTTCAATTGGGTTAATAAATTAATATCAACTTTGGACACATTTAACGAGAGGGGAAGTGGGTCCACAATTTTCTACATTGAACACATGGATCTGAATTTCAGTAGATTTAAAAAAAACTTTATTTTAAGAGGGGCGGGCAGTAGTCGACGAATAAAATGCCACCCAGATTTGTCGGCTACAGGAGGGGTTCAGGGTTTCAGATTTGACACGGGGCTGCAATGCTTTAAATACGCATTTTTAGCAGCAGCCCATAAACCATTGAATTATAAGTCAACAATACAAAATCTCGACAGACTTGCACGTAACGGTGGAGACAATGTCCCTAAAGTAAATTTTGATTGTTTAGAGGGGAAGTATCCGGTGTCCTTAAAAGAAATAACCATATTTGAAAAAGCAAATGAAAATCTTGGGTTGGGGGTGGTTGTTCTCCAGTATGACACAGAATTTATAAATGGGGAAAAGAAACCGAATAAAAAGGGGATTTTATATTCAGTTAGGACACCGTCGGTAGATAATGTTAAAAATTGGGTTTTGGTTTTTTACGAACCCCCCAAAGATGTAAATTCCTATGGTAATTTTTTCCCCGTTACGGCAATAAGTCGACTCTTATCCCAAGGTGTGAAGAAAGGGGATCGTCATTATTTCCCCATGTGCCTTTCCCCATTTAGAACTGAACAAACATTGACAGATCACATGAGATATTGTAAAATTCATGGCAATCTAAGAATAGAAATGCCGGCAGATGGCAAATATATTTTACAATTTAAAAACTTCCAAAATCCCCTGCTAAAAATTTATAAAGTAACTTTAGACTGTGAATCAAGACTAGTGGAGGTATCAGACCCATCGAGGCCAAATATAGTCATGGAACACAAACTAGTTGCGAGTTTCTATGTGCATGCCCGTCGTGATTCCAATAATAAAATGCAACTGAAAGAGTTTTTTTTACTATGGATGAGGAGGGTAGCATGGAGAAGTTATTGGTGTCTTTAATAAAAACAGCGAACGGTGCAATTTCACGATTGCGTCACACCAACTACACAATGTCATTATCAGATAAGGAGCAACTGGAACTAGAAAAAGGGGACAATTTGTTGGGTTTGTAGGAGTGCTCTTGCCCCAAAATACGCGGTCCAGGATCACAATCACCTTATTGACCCCAATTCAACGGGAAAAAGTAACTTTCGGGGGTGGGCTCACAATTCATGTAATTTAAAAATTAAACAGCAACTCTTTCTTCCGGTTTTTATACATAATTCTAACTACGATCTGAAGTATGTGCTACCAGCAATGGCAGATCTTCAAAGAAATGGAACAGTGGATGATGCATGGGTGATAGACAGCTTTTCCTACAAAATCATTCCTAAATCATCGGAAAAGTTGCTTGTTTTGGAATTTATGTGGAGATTTGTTGAAGACAACGTTGAGTACACGAATAAAATTCGCTTTTTAGATTCCTACAGTTTTTTCCCTAAATCATTGAGCGAATTAATTCAAGTGCGGAAAAACGATGACGGCTGCAACACTTTCCCCCTTCTCAAGCAACAATTTCCAAATGATTTATACGATTTGTTGACGGTCAAGGGCATCTATCCTTATGATTATTATTGTTCCTTGTCGAGATTCGCCGACGAAACTATTCCCTCGATCAAATCGTTTTACGACAGTCTACACGATCGTAGGTGCACCCCCGATGAAAAATGTTTTGCTAAGAAAGTGTTGGCAGAGGGAGGGTGTAAAAATGGGTTTGATTACTGCAAGCTGTATTTGTCGAGTGATGTGTTAACTTTGTTAGACATTATGTTTAAAAATACGGACAAAATCTACGGGGAATTTAAGCTTGATTTAGGATATTATTTTTCATCTCCTCATCTGGTGATGGACCTCATCCTAAAAATTAGCGGGGAAAAAATTGGGCTAATCACAGACATCGATCAGCACCTGTTCATCGAAAGGTCAATGAGGGGTGGATACGTTTTTCACGGGGATCGTATCTTGGAAACTGTTCCAACTAGAGAGAAGACGAGGACAAAATCAGATGCAGTTTTCCTTGATATGAATTCTTTCTACCCCTCTGTCATGTCCCATTACGCACTACCCTACGATGACTATAAATGGCTCAATAACCCTCAAGCTCCCCATTTCCCCAACATTGACAGTGTTGAGGAGAATGGGCCGGTTGGATGGTTTTTTGAACTTGATGGGGAAATACCAGTTAAGCTTCACGATTCGGTAAAGGATTTTGTTTTTCCATGCATCAATAGACCTGTGACTAGGGACTCTTTGAGCCCCCGCAATAGACGTTTAGTCGAGGTTGACGGATTGCATTGGTCACCTTCAAAACAAAAACTTATTGCTGACCTTCTGCCGAAAACAAATATTGTTGTACATCATGTGGCTTTAAAATAGATGTGCAACAACGGTTTCAACGTCACAAAGGTTCATAGAGCCCTCCAGTTTAGTCAAAAACCCTATCTGAAAACATTTGTTGACACCTTTGTCAAGAAACGTTCTGAAGCGCAAACGAAAGCCGAAAAAGATATTTACAAGCTCATTCTGAATTCGGCTTTTGGTAAAATGTGCGAGTGTTCGCAATAGGAATCGTTGGGACGTCGTGACCGATACCAAACAATGTGCTCGAATTATTGCCGATCCAAATTACACTTCCTTCACAATCATTGGCCCGGACATGGTACTATTGAATAGAAGAAAAAGAAGCATTGTCCTGAATAAAAATATTGCTGCAGGCAGTGCGATCTTGGAGATCTCCAAAAAGCTCATGTTGGAATTCTACTACAATGTGGCTAGGGTACAGTGGCCAAAGAAGGGGCAAGTAGGTCTGCTACGGGGACACAGATTCTCTACTGCTAACAGTAAAAACCCCAAATCTACTTGATGATTTGGCGCACGGTGAAATGATCAGCTCACGGATGGACTACACCAATTGGAGTGGTCTTTACCCAGAGCTAGTGAAACGTCGGGCACCAAATCAGCTTTTATTTTTTAAATCAGAAACGGGAAGCGACATGATTTCCCGTGGTATGTTTGTAAGTCCGAAGGTGTACTTTATATAGACACACGACGAGGAAATCAAGAAACGTTGCAAAGGAGTACCCACGCGCTATGTGGATAAGAATTTCGACATGGACATCTATAGGAATTGTATTGTTCAAAATACAATTCCACGAGCCAAATTGCTGGCAATTCGTTCCCACAACTACAGGAACTTTACTGTAAAGATAGAAAAAATTGCCATGAGTACCATTTCCGACAAGGTCTATGTTTGTCAAGACGGTGTGACTACCCTCCCCCTGGGACACTATTTAACTTCCGACTGAGCCGAATGTGTTAGCCATAGGGAAAGTCTCGGTTTGAGTAAAGTCCGATAAATTTTTCCCAAAACCTTGGGGAGGGGCCTCGCGGGGGGGGGGGGGGGGGGGGGGCTCTCAGCCTGGGGGGGGGGGGCCACCAGCGGGGGGCCCACCGCCACGACCAAAGTTATCTTTTTTTTACTTAGAGCAGTTTTTTTTTTGCTTTTTTAAATATACATGTTTCATTGAAAAAAAAGTGATATTATTTTAATTTCTTTTTCTAGTGCATTTTTTTCATAAATAAATTTAAAAAGTGTATTTTCTTTGTTTTCTGTAAAGTGCTGTTTATAATACAAGAAATACGATTCTTTATTGATTTTGTTCTTGAAAAGTCTAGTAGTAATAGGGGGATATTATTTAGACATTAGACAACTATAGTCTACAGTAAGTTGTCCAGGTGAACTGTTGAAGGGAACATGTATCAATTCAAAATACTATTTAGATCGTTTCTGTGTGGGCCCTCAATGTCGGGCAAAACAACACTCTTAACTAAAATAATTAAAAATTGTGATAAAATGTTTGTGGAAAAGCCGAGAAAAATCTACTATTGTTACAGTATTTCGCAGGAGTCATACGATAAAATAAAAGCAATTGCCACGACGGGATTGGTGCACATACAATTCATACAAGGACTTGATGTTTTCAACATTATTGAAGCAAACTCTTGGCTGATCATTGACGATATGGCTGAATCTATTGAACAATGGTCCCAGGAAATGCTACAATTGTTCACCGTTCGCTCTCATGATGAACAGATTTCCATTACTCTGGTTCTACACAATCTCTTTCATCAGAGCAAATGTATGCGAAGACTTGCATTGAACTGCACCTACTATATCATCTACAGAGTTGTTCGTGATTCTAGCTCCCTAATAACTCTCAATAAACAAATCTATCCAGGTGCCCCGAAATTTCTGCTCTTAGCGTACAATCAGGCAACTAATAAACCCTACGGCTATATCCTATTGGATCTTAATCAAAATACACCCGAGGATCTGCGTGTAGTCACAGATATTTTTGACAATGAAATTACAGTATATCTCCCCGTGAACAGTAAAAAAGGCTATTAGTTACTATCATGACACTGAAGAAACTACATAAAAATAGACATTTATTTTAGTTCTAAGCACTTCAAACCCCCCACTTAGGAAAGCCATACTCAAACATGGTATTGACAATGATTTCATTAATCTAATATCTGAACTTTGTTTAAATTTGACCGAGGGCAATGTTCAATTGCCAGAAGTAGTTAAGCAACAGGCAAAGCAACATCTTTCCATTGTACGTACATTGGCCTTTAAAAACAAAGGAAAGAATTTTAAAAGGAAACGACTTCTTCAGGCAGGCGGTAGCTTTTTCACACTTTTACTACCGATAATTGCAGGACTTGTAAACAGTTTTCTCTAGAGAATGGCAAAACCCTATAAATTGACTCCAATAGAACTCGCTTTCTCACCCGTGGAACACTTTGAGGCAATATGAGTAAATTCTTTGTCAACGAGAATATTAACGATGATAAAAAACTACTTTTACTTCAAGATGCACTTCGCCGAGTGAACAAATATAAACCCTATCGTGCAAAAGCTAGTAGTATTGATCACAAAAAAAAATCATCTCCTCAGGAGTCTGCTGCTGCTGCTGCTGCTGGAACACAATTAAAGAAGGAAGAATTGGAATCAATTGTATCGAAAATCGGAAATCTAATGCCCTACTAATATCTTTAAAAATTTACACAAGTCATAACATATCTAATTGAAAGTGGTCAAAATTATATTCCAGTTGAGGGTCATGGGAAAGAGATTACAATTCAGGACAAGAGCTATAATTTACTTGATTTAATATATGATATGATTACAAATCGTAAAGGACTATTATCATTTGAAGGTCATCTATAAAACTTTCTAATTACATTAAAATTCCTCAAACGCCTTATTAGAAATAGGGAAATTCTAAAAAAATTAAATAAACATGCACCATTGTCAACACCATTCAAATATGAATTTTAAGAAGAAGAAGAAGATTTTAAACCAATTTTGGAAAATATTACCATACCTAGTGGAAACGTAAAAACGGTGGGGAGCAGTACACCACTGATAGCTAGACAAAAGCAAAGATGTATCAAGTCACCGTCACCCCCATCGCCAACCACCATTATACAAAAGGGTAGCGGACGTTACACTACACGTTTACATTCAAAATGGTTGAATTTCTGAAATGTGTTTATGAAAATATTGTTGAAGTGGGGAGTTTAAGTTCCCCCACCACTCTTTCCAAAGTCACTGGTGTTCACGCTAAAAGTGTACAGGACTATCTACTAAATGAATCAAGTTACACTCTGCATAGAAATCATAGACTTCGTTCTAATCATTATCGAAAAACTCAAGCCTTTTCTAACTGCATATAATGTAAGCAGATCTCCTAACTCATGATGCGGTTCAAAGACGTTACAATACACCATACAAGTACATTCTAATTGCAATCGGTTTTATTAGGCGCACTGATCATGTAATTTTTTTGCGCTTGAAGAGGGGCGTTGAAGTTGCTCAGGCTATTGAAAGTATTCTCGAACAGGATTCGTATAAAAAAATTCAAACGGATCGCGGTTGTGAATTTGTTAATCGCCATGTTGCAAAAGTACTAGCGAAATATAATACACTGCTCCATCATAGTCATAGTCCTATAAAGGCTGCATTGGCTGAACGATTGAAAAGAACTATTTAGCTTTTAATTTCAAGAAATTGTACATTGAAAGATACATCTGCTTTTATTCATGATTTAGATAAAATCATGTTGATTTATAATCAACGACCTCATCGATCATTGTCCAATTCAACCCCAACGGAAGTTCATCATTCTGATGTTGATACAATTGACACTTATCTTAAACAATATTCCAATGAAATGATTGTCAAGAAGAAAAATAAATTCAATGTTGGTGATACTGTTCGAATCAATAGGACAACTATTGTTTTTGAAAAGGGTAATTACTTGTGGTCCACAGAACTTTTAAAGTGGCAAAAATCCTAGACACTAAACCCATAACTTATCGTTTGCGTGATACCAAAGATGAAGAGATTCTCGGCGGCTTTTATGACTACGAACTACAAAAAAGTTAAGAATAATAGTGAAATCTATCAAATTGAAAATATATTAAAGACTCGTACTCACAGGGGTAGGAAACAGTTACTTGTTCGGTGGCTAGGATACAACTCTGATTTTGATTCGTGAATCAACGTTAAGAATATTGACAATGCCCAATGATTTCTATTTAGCATATATGTCCAATGTTTCCTATTTTTTCAACAATGACATGAATACGACAAGTTATTTTTGAACAAATATCTCCCCCACCATCAAATTTGACGGTGCGTATAAAGTGGTACTTGTCGACTGTATTCTCAAAAATACCTATGATATCCTGAGAAAGGATCGTGTGTATGATATAAAAGTTATACCATTCAATTGGTCACTCTTTGTCGACTATGAATGGGTTGAAGCACTTAAATCTAGCGAATATCCACATTTCAAATTGAAATATATTGAATATGATGATATGAGAGATTTTTGTCGTGCAATCAATAGAAAAATCTCATATCGTAGGAATGGCACATTCCATTTTAATTATTCATTGGAACACGATAGGATTTACATTACCTCACCTGTTGACAGTGAAATAATTATTCTCAATAATAATCTGAGAGACTTTCTTGGCTTTAAACAGAATATGATCAATGGGAAAAACGCTGGCACCGTTTACGGAATGGATCAAGTTATTTTTGCTGATTATCCACCTGGTTTTGCCTTGGACTCTTGTATGTTTCTCTATACATCCTCTGCGGATAAATCGAAAGTTGGTAATTCAAGTGTCCCCCTCCTACGTGTTCTTGAAGGAAAAACTATCCATGAACATGTTCATCACTATAATGTGAAGCATCTTTAGTATTTTCCTGTAAACACTTCGTATTTGGAACTCTGTCAGTTAACACTAAGAAGTGAATTGGGTGATCCTCTAGCCATAACAAAAGGCTTAGCAGTGATTACATGTCATGTTCACCCCATTGTCAGCGACAGCAAAATCACCTAAAATGAACAATAGAAGAATTCCATTTGTCTGTCCCGATATCGATTGCTATGTTGGTGCTCTGAGTCCACGTCAAATAGGCAATGGATTGGACTACTACAAGGGGCGTACTACGATGTCTGGCTTTGGTCTTGGTTGCTGGTTTGCTAGGCTATTTCGTTCTGCACTACCCCTTGCCAGAAAATATCTTATACCTGCTGCATCAAATTTTGCTGCCTCAACATTAAATAACTTGCGTCAGAGTGAGAATGCCGTTGGGAGTGTTAGTAAAGATATCAGATCATCCACAGTGGCAATTGGTTAACAACGGAAATTTTAGCAAACTAAAGAAGGAGTGAGAAGGAACCGTGCGCGTCATTCAATTATCAGTCTCCACCCAGGCGGGAAGCGAAGGACATCAACAAGGACTTTGAGGAATAAAACAAGGAAGACCAATAAGCAGAAGAAAAAGAAAAAGATTGTTAGATCAAAGAAGGATTTCTTCTCTTAAGATGACCTATCTCCCCCACATGGAATCATATCCATCAATCAGTTCCTCATTGAATCTATTCAAAGCTGAAAATGTCGATGTCAGTGTCAAGTATGGCTACTATGAACAATTTCATCCCCAACAACCCCTCTCGTAAAATATACGCTTTCAAATATTTTCCAATGAAGACTATTTAATTGATTTTTCATCAACATTTATTGATATAAATGTTGCAGTGAAGAAAAAGTCAGATAGTACAACTCCAACTATTGTCGATGGCCTTTCCTATGAGAACTGTATTCTACACAACCTATTCAAACAACTTAATGTATTTATTAATGGAGCATTGTTGAGCACTAGCAATAATTTATCCAACTATGCAAACTACATACAATTTATGATGATGACACCAAAGGCATACAAGGAATTGAGAGGACAATCATTGGACTATGAATATCGATCAGGTGTTGATACTGACGGTGAGTTGACTACTGCAGTGAGCCAGGAGTATCATCTGGTTGGAAAATTAAATCATGAGATATTCAACATATCTCAATGGTTACCCCCCAATACAAGATTGACATAAAGTTGCAACTGGCCCCATCAAATTTCATTTTGAGAAAAACACTTCCTGCAGCACCCGATGCAAATGTTATTATCACATCGGCAATTCTCCACATTTGAAAAGAACAGGTTATGAGCTCTGTTGCATTGGCAGTGGAAAAGCTAAGAGCCAATGGCAACAACATTAAACTTCTTGTCCCCCATACGATCACCAATCAAAGTCACATTGCCGCCGGTTCTCGTAGCTATACCGATTCATCATTTATCAATGGAGAAATCCCATCAAAATTGGCTTTGGCCTTTGTGAAGAGTGGCAGTGCCGTTGGATCCTGGAATGAATCCCCCCATGATTTTAATTTTTTTGGTCTATCTAGCCTCGTGTGTAAAGTGAATTGTATTCCACTGTACACTCTATCTTTTGACAAAAAAACCCATAGAACTCTATATGAGTTGACCGTGCAATCCCTAGATCATGACTCCCAACTCTTTGAAAATGGAAGAACCTATTTAATATTTTAAAAAAATCATTGCGTAATTGTTTTAGACTTGTCGGTAACTCAGAATATGACCATAATACGAACAGGGAATGTACGTTTAGAGTGTACATTTGCCTATGCTTTGACTGAGAGCATCACGCTAATATCACTGAGTCAATTTGAAACCTATTGGGAGATCACACCCGACGGCAGTGTTCTACTAGACCTAGCACCATGAACAAAAACCAAATAATCAACGTATTTAGTATGGATCCATACACGTCCCAGTACAAGTCCTATTGCATACCATCAGACTTCATTGAAATAATTCTAAGTGTTAACAATACCTTAATCATTGTTAATAGCAGTCCATCGACTTTGAAGACAGATCATTGGCTATGCATCTTTCAAACCGCGAAGAATATTGATTTTTTTTATCCTTATGGCCTATCGTATAAATTCTATACACCATACATCAGCAACTTTATTGAAAGCAGTGGGAAAACTATTATTCAAAATCAATGAAGAGTACAGGATTTAACGACTAAGACATGTGGCTTTCATCCACTACTCTTTTTTATGTTCAGATGTCGTGGCTATTCGTACGAACAGTTTCTTAATATTTACGTTTACTGTTCCCGACTGAATGATTGTTCATTGGATAAATTAATTAAAATCGTATTTAATTTTTATTTCAGAGCTCTAAGGGTAAATATTTATTAAATTTTTAGAAGATTCTTTTTTTATATAAATTATGTATGTACATGATAAAAACGACTTTTCTACTCCTTAGATTTCATTTTCTACTATGTATTTTTCTACAGCAACTAATGCAGGTAGATTATCCGAATTCACAGTATACTGATCCTGATGTACTGCAACGTCACGCTCGCATTTTCTACAATAGAGTGTAACTTCACTCTTGACATATCTCTTTGTATAGTCAATGATACTATTCTCATTCATTCTATAGAATTCACATGTTTCAATTTGTTTATTTGAAGTAATGTCACAAACAATGTCCTCAAGTGGCGAATCACACTCCGTCACAGCCAAATAAAAATCAGTGGGCTTATAATCGTAGTAGTCATTGTCTTCACAACGATGACGTAGAAACCAAATTCTTTTGTTATTCCAACAGTTGAATCGCTGACCCGGCTCCTCCTCTCATAACAATCTAAAACCACGACCATACCAATTTCGTTGTAATAAACAATAATCACGCTTTGGACTCTTTCCAACCATACAAGGACATATATTCTCCTAGTGATTATATTTATCATAGTGACGGTTCAAGCATAGCCACCCTCTCGGAAGAGACTCACCAACCTCTTCATGACTCAAATTCCATTATTTCATTTGTAAACCATATCCTTTGTACTATTTACATATGTTGCATAATCTACACTTTTCATCATACTCATCAATCATTGTGCAAGTCTCACATGATGACCAACTGCTCAGTGTGTACATGCATAGCGAGCATATATGGAACATTTTTTCATGTGTTAACACTCTGACTGCAACAATGAAACTAAGTGACCAACAACAAAAAATTGTCGGAGATAGAGAGAGAGGAGGACCTAACCCTAGTACTCCATCGTCCTCGTGAAAAAAGTTATACGTTTGAAAAATAATTTATATAAGCACATCAACATTGCATTTTTTCTAGTTCTTGATTAGTATATCAATAAAATTTGCAAATGCATTTTGGCCACAATGTAGAAGCTCCATACAATAGTCTAATGATGGAGAATCAGTTTTTATTATATCGACAAGCATTCCCTGAGAAAATATCTTCCTTTGAATAGACAGCTCTAGAAAATCGTCATCTAGAATCAAACGTTATCCCATATGCACTAGATTCCCCATGATTCGCTCTTTCTCAAATCTATCCATTTTTTAGAGTCCTAACACTCTCACAACCAACTTAAGACTGACCAGATTTTTTTCTACTCTAAAAAATATACGGTAGTATACTATAGAAAGAAAAATATCTTCGATTTAGAAACAATTTTATTGAGCATAATTACAACAATAATATTCACTGATGCATTTTGTTCTCATCAATATATTTCGCTAGCACATCTAATGCTGCCCGAAGTCTATTTATATGCACAATATTCAGTTTCGCAGCAAAACATAGTTGCTCCTCCTGCTTAAATTTGCTTAATGATATCACATATCTAGCATACATATCGTCCCATCCAATGCATAGTCTGCAGCCTCCGATTATTTCCACAGCACATTGGGTACTCGTATATCGTTGCTGCTGCTGCCGGCTCCATCATTAATCTCCAATAACGTAAATGCACCACTCATTTTCTCTACTAATATCCTTTCAAATAAACTATTTTCTCTGAATTCAATGCTCTTACTAATATGAATTGCAATGAAAACCACTCTTTTCATTTGAATCCAATCACCAACCAAGTTATCGTATATTGAGCAACCTCCGCTGTCTCTGATTGGCTCCTAAAAAAAACGGATGTTGCCTCAAAAACCAGTCTGGTTGAGTTATATAATTTCGACCATACTCTCAAAACATGTTAGACCACATTATACCTTGCCAGCTCTTTGTAATGTCCATGTGATACTGTAGTGCCTCAGACGTGGGTTTTCTTGTACGGTTCTTGTGTAATTCCATGTGCAATTGATATCAATAGCAAAAAACCAGTCTGATTATCTTATACACCCTTGACTATAGTTTCAAAACATGCTTGGCCACTTTGTAGGTAAAGGATTGGTCGCTTTTTGCAATGTGTAGGAGCCAGGGGGGAATCCCCGCTCGTTTGGAAAGGTACCAAGGAAAGGCAAGAAAATAGCATGGTCCTAGTGCTGTACGTAAAGTATAACTTAGCACTCTACTTATATGCCCCCAGGGCATAACTTACAACCCTTGCCCTGAGGGGTATGGGCTGTGCCCTTTATAATAGTCGAAAGTGATTGGAGGGCAACTACCCTCCCCCCACACCCAGCAGTCCCCCAAACACATCCAATCAAAATTTTGAGATAACCATTTTGTTCAGCGTAGTCGATTTCCAGATAGAAAATATATTTTTGAGGAGGACACTCCCCCACAACCCTTAGGGCAAGGATTATAAGTTATACCCTGGGGGCATATAAGGTTTTTATAGAAGGTGTTGTCGTATAAACTTCAAAAAAGGCTCATTCGATTGGAACTTCAAAGGGCTAGTGCCTTTTTTAATAGTCTAAAGTAATTGGAGGGCAACTACCCCCCCCCCACGCCCATCATTCCCCCAAACACATCCAATAAAAATTTTGAGATAGCCATTTGGTTCAGTGTAGCTGATTTTCAGACAGAAATTATGTTTTTGAGGAGGACACTCCCCCACAACCCTCAAGGCAAGGGTTTTAAGTTATACCCTGGGGTCATATAAGGTTTTTATAGAAGGCAGTGTCGTAAAAGCTTCAAAAAAGGCTCATTCGATTGGAAATTCACAGGGCTAGTGCCCTTTTTAATAGTAAAAAGTGATTTGAGGGCAACTAACCCCCCTCTCACGCCCACCTTTTCCCCAAACACACCCAATCAAAATTTTGAGACAGCCATTTTATTAAACGTAGTTTTAAGTTCTGGAAATTAGGTCTTTAAGGATGACAACTCCCCCACAGCCCTCAGGGCAAGGGTTGTAATTTAAGGATTCTCCGAATCCTTCCCATTATTTTTTATGGAAGGGATGCTCGTATAAACTTTAGAGAGGTCTCATTTGACTGAAAATTGAAAGTTTTTGTTCACTTTTTAAGAGTCAATAGAGATTGGAAGGTAACTAGCCCCACCCCCTCCTCCACGCTCTAAATGCATCAGATAAAAATTTTGAGATAGACATTTTGTTAAAATAGTTCAAAGTTCTGATAACAGAAGCTCCGGTGTCGACAGAGCCCACCAGGGCCCAGGGGTAGGCGTTGTAAGTTATGCCCTGGGGGTATATAAACAATCAAACAATCATTAAATAAACAATCAATGCAAACAAACATACAATAGATATTAATATAAATTAATAAATAAATTTAGTGCTGATATTAATGTAAATTAATAAATAAATTTCTGCTGGGTGGAATTTAACGCGGGGGAATTATCAGCAGGAAAAGAAAATCTTCTTTGAGGGGGAGGAATTTCTCAGGGGTGGCTTTTCCAAATGTGAATTATTCAGGGAGGAGACGACTAAACCCATTGGATAATATTCTAAATTTTACATCTGAAAGTAACGGGAATAAACAATCAACAGAAATGTCAGAGATAGCACTTCAGGTTCCTTTAGACGATTTTTTCATTTGTATTACTTTTTCTGTGGCTGCTCAATTATGCATGTGAGGGGGGAGACTTCCCCCCACCTCAGTCTACGCTAAGGTTTCAGTTTTTATCTCAAGGCTTAAAAATGAACGCAATGCGATAAAAGTATAACCCAAAATAACATATATAGAATAATATATGCACATAACACGGAAGAGTTAATCAAAATTGCATATTATGAGTTGAACCTCACCCAAATGATGGCCCAGGGGACTCACCATTCCAGAATCTATTAAATCAATCCTGCAATAACTGAAAATATAAAGTATTTTTGAATATATTAAGGTCTTCAACAACTCAAATGGTCCAAAATTCTATAGTTCAATGAGTCTATCTAATGTCCTAAATCGGGAACGGAGGAGATAAGTAAAGCTCCGCTTCATTTTGGATGAGTCTCCAATCTCACCCTCCCCTCTCCTTCTGTCTACGCTAAAGTTTTCTTCTTTATGACAACTACGCCGCCTCACCCCAAAGACTTTAATAAGGTAAAGTTTTGTATGGGAAGAACACATAGTAAATCTATTATAATTATCCAATTATAAGGTTAAAATACCTACTCTGTGATAGATGCAAAATTGCTTTGGCACACAAAATCCTATTAAGGTCAATTCCAAACAGTCGTGATCCGTTTGTGTCAGCAAGTGAAATGGTCTAAACCCACTTATTGGAGCTATTTTTTCAATCCATTCATTGTTGTCAATCGCTGTCCAAAAGTTATGCAAGTTGTCTATTGTTCATATATAAGGTTTTTATCAAAGAGGTAATCGTATAGACTTTGAAAAAAGCCTCATTGGATTTAAATTGAAAGTTCTGAATCCGTTTTTTAAAGTCAAGAATAATCTGACAGTACTCCCCCCTCCCCTCCATGCCATAAAAACTTGAAACTTTTTGCAATCAAAAACGAAAAAAATTAATTTAAAAAAAACTTTAATAAAAATAATTTTTACAAATAAATGTAAATGCCATTTTAAAAATAAGCTCTGGATGCAAAAATACATTTTAAAATTCATACTAAAAACGACCAGTAATTACTATTAAAGAATAAATGAAACCAAAAACGGACAGAAATTAAAAAAACAATCATAGCAAAAAACAAGTAACAATATAAATGAATAAATCGATTTTAAAGTAAGGAATGCTTAGATTTAATATGAAAATCAAGCTTAAAACGAAAGAAAATATTTTGGTATGGAAGTATAAATGAAACTAAAAAAGAACATAAATTAAATAAACAACTTATGCGAACAAACATACATTATATATTAATCTAAATGAATAAATAAATCTTAAAACGAGTGAAACTTAAATTGAATATGCAAATCAAGTTTGAATAGAATAAAAATAACTACAAACAAGAGTTTGGGTATCGCTTCACTGCAGAAGCCTAAAAACTACTGCGTCATTGGCGCTTTACTGAAAACGAATTATATTACAAATGTTTTCTTTTGTACTTAATATTGAAAATAAATACTAAAATTACAGTAAAATTTTTAACTGATGAGCTTTCAGCAATTAATATCATTATACTTGAAATATTCAGTTTAATTTTAGTTCTTTCCATGATCGGTCAAGACAAATATAGTTTCACTACAAACAAAATTTGGATACTGCCCCCTTCTTTAACTGTAGAAACCTAAAGCCTTTTGCGTCATTGGCACTTCACTGAAAATGAATTACTTGTTTATTACAAATTTATTCTTTTCCAGTTTTTACAGCATTGAAAATGAAAATAAAAATTACAGTGAAAAAAAAATCTTGAACTGATGGATCTTTCAACAATTAATACCATTATATATCTAATATTGAATTTGATTTTATTTATACTTTCCAAGACTGTTCAAGACTGATATGGTTATATATATATATATGTATATATATGTATGTATATAAATATATATATATACATATATATATATATATATATATATATATATATATATATATATATATATATATATATATATATATATATATATATATATATATATATATATATATAGATATATATAGATAGAGATAGATAGCGATAGAGAGAGAGAGAGAGAGAGAGAGAGAGAGAGAGTATATATATATATATATATATAGATATATATATATATATATATATATATATATATATATATATATATATATATATATATATATATATATATATATATATATATATATATATATATATATATATATATATATATATAGATATATATATATATATATATATATATATATATATATATATATATATATATATATATATATATATATATATATATATATATATATATATATATATATATATATATATATATATATATATATATATATATATATATATATATATATATATATATATATATATATATATATATATATATATATCAATTCAAACTTTTTATTTCCTCCGAATACGAAGAGTAAAAAATAAATAAATAAAAATAATAACCGCTAATCAACAGGCAATAAAATTATTTTAAACTATATAACAACTAATACGCAAAGGCCTTCAATCAAAATTACCACAAAAATTAACACTTCATTCAATAGATAAAAAATTAACACTTCACAAATTAAAACTTCATTCAAAAATTAAATCAAATAAAATAAATTAAGCTTCGTGCGCAGCTCTATATAAATTATGAGAAACAACATTTAATTTGATAAAAAATTCTTTTGCTTTTTCTCCAAAACATCAACAGGGTTTTTTATTTTATATGCATTCATTAAAAAGTATTTGATTCAGATTTAGAAAAGCGGCAAAGGAACTTAGCAAAATTAAAAAATGTGGTTTTTACATGCGCAATATTACTAATTCTAAAAAACGAGAGAAGCGATGAAAAAACTAAAATTTTAAGCAAAGTGACTGTATTATATATATATATATATATATATATATATATATATATATATATATATATATATATATATATATATATATATATATATATATATATATATATATATTATATATATATATAAGCCTAAAATTGGGGCTATTAAGAAGAGAACGTGTTAAGAAAGAGTTATCACTTCATAATACGCAAAAAAATTGTAGTTACCAAACTTTGAAAGCAGTGAAAGTTATCTTTTTTCCACAATTTCATAAAATGTCTATCCACACCTTCACAAAAGGGGCATTTGTATGCAAACTATCAAATGGAAAATCAGGTCCCAGCAACTGCTTTTGGGCAATATTCTGTAAGAATACAAGGTTAAAATGTGATTTAGCTACTTATTTGTATTAAAATCGTCATTTGGGGTCAATTTCAGGGCGGTGCTATATATGGTCGTAAATGGACGAAGAACAAAGACTTTTGTTGGCCTGTAGTAAAATATTTCTGTAGTATTATATGTTACTCCGAACAATTTCTTCGATTACGGTCAGGAGTAATGTACTGTAATAGAGAAAGAAAAACAAAGGAATGGAGAAACAAAGTGAATGAAAATGTCTTATGCAAAATTTTCATAGATAGTACTCTACGTCACCGACGATCCGCGAGGTGTAAAACGCGGGAAAAAAAATTTGGAATATGGTGCAATATTTTTGTCTTAGGAACATTTTCCATGCAATTTGTGGTACACTTTGTTTAGAGGCGTTGTTAGTGTTGGGCGATATTCGATATCGATATCGATATATCGGGCGAAATATCGATATCTAATATCGAAACGTAAATATCGATATCGAAAACGATATTTCGGAATTTTCCAGTATTTTCAGCTTTTCTCGCCATCTACTCGTGATCGACCAACAGAAAAGGTCCCACAGAGAAAAAAGTTCTCCAAATCTTCCAGAAGAAGAAGAATAACCTATGAAATCCAATGACTCATAAGACGGAGCTAATGCTCCAGAAATGTTGAAATAAACAACAATGACATTGTCATTCCTTATCATTCCACAGTTTGTATGTTTTTTAATGGAATGATTGTAACTTTTGTTAACTAACAGAGGAATGTGCGATTTTATTTAGAATTTACCGCGATTTTCAAAAAATCATAACATGTCTGTGTTGGTAGGTACATTTTTATGCTGGAAGTGCAATATCCTCCAAAAATGTGTAATTAGTCTCAGTTAACAAGTTTTTTGTCATATTTACAAGTAGAATCAAACAGTTCGTGGTAACGAACTGTAAGTAAGGAGCGACCCGGCTCAATGGTAACCGAAACTCTAGAAAACGGGTTTTTGATACCAATAGATGTATCAAAAGAATTAGATTTCAATGTTGATTTCAGATATATAACTTTCATCAAGTTCAGTGCTACCCATCACAAGTTACGCGCCTGAGAAAATTCGGCTGATTTTCAAAAAAAGGGGGAAAGACCCCTAAAAGCTATAGAACCTTAATGAAAATCACACCATCATATTCAGCGTATAAGAGAACCCTACTGTAGAGGTTTCAAGCTCCTATCTACAAAAATGTGGAATTTTTCATTTTTTGCCAGAAGAAAGATCACGGATGCGTGTTTATTTGGTTTTTTTTTCCCATGGGTGATCGTATCGACCCATTGGTCCTAGAATATTGAATGAGGGCTCATTAGAACGGAAACGAAAAGTTATAGTGCCCTTTTTAAGTGACCCAGAAAAATGGAGGGCAACTAGGCCCCCTCCCACGCTTATTTTTTCCCAAAGTCACCCGATCAAAATTTTGAGATAGCCATTTTGTTCAGCATGGTAGAAAATGTGATAAATATGTCTTTTAGGATTACTTAATCCCCCACCGTCCCCAGGGGGAGGGATAAATTTTTTGACCTCTACCCAATTTTAAATGGTAGTTTGGGTTATGGGTATTTATACATAATTTGTCAGCAGGGTTTTGGGGGGGTAGTGGGGGGGAGAGGTCAGGAGGTATGATGGAGGATCTTTCCATGAAGGAAGTGATCATGGGAGAGGAAAAATTGCCAAGAAAGGGGCGCCGGACTTGCCAGCATTATTTATTGGTTATTGGGACGTATACAGACATTTTCAGGAAGGATTTTTTTCTGGAGGGGGGGGGGCTAGAGGAGGGGGTTACTCTGGAGAATCTTTCCGTGGAGGATGTTTCTTTGGGGTAAGGGACATTTCTATGAAGGGGGCGCCGGATTTCCAAGCATTATTTAAAAAACGATCAGAAATTAAATTAAAAAAAACAAGTTTTTTCAACTGAAAGTAAGAAGCAACATTAGAACTGAAAACGAACAGAAATTATAACGTATGTGAGGAGGATCTCCCCCAAGTCAATACCTCACTCTTTACGCTACAGTTTTTTTATTGCTTTCAAAAGAGCTATCTATTCTAATTAAACGGCCTTTGTGATTCAGAGGTTTGTGAATCAATTTTTTTTAACTTTTAACGTAATGAGCGTGGTATTGACTAAGGCCAGACCCCCCTCATATACGTAATAACACTTACGTAATAAAATAAACAATAAAAAAAACAAGCGATACGGCTCAATAGTAATCGCAACTCTTAGAAACGGAATTTCGATGTCAATAAATGTATCAAAAGAATGTGTTTATAATGCTGATTCTAAATATATAAATTTTATTAAGTTTAGTATTACTCATCAAAGGCTACGAGCCCGAGAAAATTTACCCGATTTCTTAAAGAGGGGGGAAACATCCCTCTACAAGTGAAAGAATTTTGATGAAAAGCACACCGTCAGATTCAGCGTATCAGAAAACTCTATTACATAGGTTTCAAGCTCATATCTGCAAAAATCTGCAACTTTGTATGTTTTGCCAGAAGAAAAATATACGAATATAGAAGTTAGTTACGTAAGTTAATTTTTAAATTACGTCATAACCAAATTTAGAAACATCTATTTAGCAAAAGAAAAGTAAAATTTTTATGCAAATTTTGTTTGCTTATTCAAAGACGGTGAGCCAAAATAAAAGATGCATTAACTAAAAAACGATCAGAAATTAAATACAAAAAAACAAGTTTTTAAAACTGAAAGTAAGGAACGACGTTAAAACTTAAAACGAACAGAAATTATTCCGTATATGAAAGGGGCTGTCCCCTCCTCAACGCCTCGCTCTTTACGCTAAAGTTTGACTCTGTCTCACAACTTTATTTTCTAAAACAATAAAAAACTTTAGCGTAAAGAGCGAGGCGTTGAGGAGGGGACAGCCCCTTTCATATACGGAATAATTTCTGTTAGTTTTAAGTTTTAATGTCGTTCCTTACTTTCAGTTTTAAAAACTTGTTTTTTTTTTATTTAATTCCGTTAAGGGTCTCTTAGAAGGGTCGTGATTCTACCTGGTTGATAACAAATTAGGCTATATGAAAACTTTGTGTGGAGGTATAGCTTAGTAAAGTGTTGCTGGAACAAAGGCAGTCACGCACCCTGTTTGAATGAGTCACCCTTAGGTTTATGTGAAATTCCCAGTACGATTTTGGAAAACTCTTATAAAACTAATAAAAACTTAACCTAGACTAGGCTACAGTGGAGGGTTTATATTGGGTAAAACCTCCAAGTGCTTGGCTAATGCATAATCTTTGACAAGTAGGCTATACTGATCAAAATACGCTCCTCCTAAACATTTAAAACAGGCCCCCAATCTTGGGCACAATGTATAAGTTTAGGCTGTTGGTATTGGTGGTAAATTTGCAGGTGGCACAATAATTTAGCTAAGATGAAAGCCAATACATCCTTTGATGCCTTTTTTATGCTTTTTCATAATCCAATAATTTCTTCTGTTGCAAATTGCATCTTTAGCCCTTAAAGGGGCCCTGAAGGTATTTTATATGGATTATGAAAGAGCATAAGAAGTATCAAATGATGTTTTCACTTTCATTCTAGTAGATTATATGGTCCACTGCAAAGTTACCATGAAATTTACCCACCCCCCCCAACCAAAAGCGCAAAAATATTCCCTGAATTGTTGACAGCAAAGTTCCAAATTTCAAAAATCAGTGCTACTTTTGTTGACGGCACTTGAAAACTTAAAACATTAGGAAAACAGTTTATATTTGTGTTGCCCAATAAATGAGGTTTGATTGTTATTTTTTGGAATATATTACTCTTGAATAACTTATTTATAAATTAGTGATATGTTTTTAACACCTTTTCAGTAACTTAACTACTGTTGATAACTTCTTTGTGTGGTTAAAAAAATTAAATACCTTTGGGGCCCCTTTAAGGGCTCAAGATGCAACTTGCAACAGAAGCAATTACTGAATTATGAGGGATGTCACCCCCCTGATTGAAGGGCAACACAGTTTACCTAGCACTCTGCAGCGTCGCTTGACTCCTGGATTGTACCTTATGACATGCGCAAGAAATAATCTGATTGACAAAAAGCTACCAAAAGAAGTGAAAATGCTGACCCTCATGCCGACCAGACCTGTCAAGCAGAACTCTCGTACGAAGATGAGCCTCAAGCTCCGAAAATTATTTTTTTACTGTTTATATGTTTTTATGACTTTTGTGCTTTCACACTAGTTCATTTTTTTTGGATGATTAAATGAATCTTATTCGTTTTCATTATATTCGATGTTAACTGACCACTTCGAAATAGGTATACAAGTCGTAAGAAAACTAGTTTTCGAGATTTCAAGATGGATATATTATGGACATATAATAGACAAAATATGGACATAATTTGGCTCAAAAGAACACATTTTTGGATGCTCAAGGGACATATTCATTGACCAAAAAGTTTGCAACCCTGTACACTCACCCTTAAGGCCTTTTTATTAATAAAAACATCATTGTGACAATGATGGTTATGGGGCTTATAGCCCCATAACCCAAAATACTGTTATTGATTCCCAGCTGGGTAAGTGTAGAAGTAGAATTTCTCAGCCCACCTCGTAAAAATCAGGGTTTAAGTCAGGTACAGGGAACCTATGCTAGGTAGATATACAACCTCAGACTGGTATAGCCTCGTACGTTGGTGATAAAAAGTATCAATCAAGCTTTTAGACTATAATTTTAGCTCTTCAACGGACATTAACAACCTCCCTTTGCCAGTCAGGGTCAGGAGGCTTAAATTATAGTTTGAAGGTTAGATTCACACTTCTATTACCACGGCACTAGTTTCTTGTCCGAACAGTCCGAGGTTGCATAGGTCCCTGTGATGAAGCTGGTATGAAGTATGTAATGGGTAAGTCAGAGTAATGACTTAATGGGTAAGTCTTTCAAAAATGTAGAAGTGCACTAAAGGGTTCTGTAATGTTGCCTGTTTGTACGTCCTGTTTTTATGCTGTTTCTATGCTCAGTCAGGAAGAATGAGTCTGATGATTTTTTCCTTTGGTAATTAAATAGTGTCAAAGCCTCTCCAGGTTGTGCTCGGTTGATTTGATTATTCTTTAGGCAGATGCGTTTCCGACAACTCGTATAGCCTAGACTCTACCGCCTAGACTCTAGGCGGTAACACTGACTTGACTTTGAAATCACATTAATGTCAGAGTATTGTCTTGCTACATGGCTATTGGACTAGTAGATAACATTTCTGTAAAACAGATTGGCAAAATATGATATTTTGCCAAATAATTAATATTTAGAAATTTAGCTGATAATATACTGTAATTTTTCATCATTTTCTTTTGCCTATTGATCTAGAGTACATAGCAAAATCCAACCCTATATGCCAAATCGAATCCCCACATTTGATCCATTATTTGCTGGTTGGTACTACCACTTTATTTAACAAAATGAGTTCCATTGGTTCTATTTGCCTCTGAATGTTTAATATATTGCAGGTCCAGGTCTCTACCAGTTTTTGAAAAATGCCAAGTCTTTTGTGGGAATATTTTACAAAAGTATCGGCTAAGTCTGCACCATGCAAAATATGCAAAAAAAAAGTGTTGCTACCTCTGGAAATACCACCAACCTTAATGCTCATCTCAAGACAAACCACAAAAAAACAATACCAAAGCATAAAAGGAAGTACATCGGCCGGGGCAGCCAGTGTTAACCCTGATTCTGATTCGTGTCCATCTGATGATGAACATTATTCAAGTCAAATTGTCCCATCACATAGCCAAAACTCAACCAGACCTTTGAGTCAAGCTAGTGACTTTACCCAAGTTACCCGTGATAGAAGTGACCAGACTGACTCAGGAGCACCAAGTGCAAAGCAGCGGAGAATTGACTCGTTGTTACAGACCAAGTACAGTGCAAAGCACCCTAAAACTGTAAAAATGAACAAACTGGTTGTGAAATTCATTGCAAAAGATATGCAACCCCTCTCTGTTGTTTCAAATCATGGGTTTATTGATCTGGTGCAGGGCCTTGACGCCAATTATACTTTGCCATCCCGAGCTAAAGTGACAAGAGATCTTCTCCCTTAAATCTATGCTGTAGAGAAATTGAAACTGCAGGAGGCGCTAAAAAAAAGTAGGACATGTTTCCCTTACCACAGATATATGGACCTCCCAGGCGACTGAGGGTTTCATGGCTGTCACTGTACATTATATTGATGAGAAAGGCTGCCTCTGCAGCAACGTGCTTACTACTGCAAAAATTGAAGAAAGGCATACTGCTGATGCTATCACAGCTCATCTTCTGAAAATTGCCACTGAGTGGGGGATTATGGAAAAGGTTGTAGCTGTAGTTACCGATAATGGAGCAAATGTGGTACGGGCTGTAAAGGATGCTGCATCTGTTGTAGGTAAAGGCTGGAGACATGTTTCGTGCTTTGCACATACTCTGAAGTTGATTGTGAGGGGTGCTATTGATTAAACTGCTGACTTCTCACCTCTTGTCCAAAAAGCTAGGAACATAGTCAGCTTTTTCAGACGTAGTGTTGTAGCTGCCGACAAGTTGCGCCAGGTTCAGATCACTATTGACAATGTTTGCACCAAAAAACTGAAACCTGATGTGACCACTAGATGGAATTCGCTCCTCATAATGTTGCGTAGTCTACAAGACCTGAAAGAGCCAGTAACAAGTTCGCTGGCACTTCTCGGTAAAGTAGATCTCCTACTCACTGAAAGTGAGTGGGATGTTATTTCAAACGTGATCGCGGTACTTACACCTTTTGACGAGGTCAAAATAGAGCTCTCTTCTGAAAGCTATCCCTCCATCTCAAAAGTCCTGCCTTTATCCAAGATTTTGAGACGCCACCTTGTTCAGGTAGATTGTGGTGGATTTTCAAATGTCGCCGAGGACCTCCGCAAGGCATTGATGGAGAAAATGCAAGCTAGATTTATAAGCCTCGGTCAGGTCACACCCGTGACGATTGCCACATACCTTGATCCGCGTTTCAAGAAAATGTATATTTCCCCTGACGATCTTGTCTCGGTTGAGGGCAAAATAGCAAGAGAGATGGATTTGGCCTTACTATCTGCTGAATCCGTAGCAGCAGGTACAAGTACCGTCACAAACCCCGCGACACAGCATCGACAGGCTCATGACAGTTTGTGGGGCTCACATGACAAAGTTCTGGTAGTCAACTCAGGACGTGATTCGACAGCAGCCGAGTCTATCATGGCTCTGCAGCTTTTTAACAGGGACTCTGTAGTTCCACGAAAAACGGATCCACTCAAGTAGTGAAAGTCGCGTAACATGGGCTCTCAGAAACATATTTGCGAGGGTACCATGAAATTCATGTCGGTGCCCGCCACCAGTGCCCCTACTGAGAGAGTTTTTTCCAAGGTCAATCAGTTGACCACCGAGTAGCAAAATCGACTCTCTGGGAAAAACATTGACATGTTGCTGTTTTTGAATAGCCAAATATAGCCGCGTTTTTTTCTTGAGCCCAAGTAGTTTCACGTCTGGGTTTTCGTGATATTCTTTCATATAATCGAAGTTGGTTTTTTCATTGTTCAATGTTGTATTATTCGAAGTTTTTATAAAAAAAATGATGCAAAATACTGTTTAACTACGATTTACGTTATTTAACTTTGGCAAAAACAAGAGTGTATCGGAGCCAAAAACGATTCCGAAATATCGAAAGTGAAAAAAACGATATATCGCACAACACTGGGCGTTGTGACACTGAACGGCACCATATATTTCGTTAAATGTACCACAGTTTATTGGATTGTACTAATAGAGTATAATTTAACACGTTTGCCATTACTGTTGACCGGAATAAGCTTCTTGACAAGAAGTGGGAGTTGTCCACCTCTCATCGCTAGAAGCTTTTCAAAAATTTGCATTCTTACTTGACTTGACCAAGTCAAGTAAGTATAGGTTAAGTAAAATTTAAAATTTATAATAATTCTGTCATAAATTCATAGGAAACAGTCAAAATTAATTTTTATTCATTTATCAACATACAGGAGCTGTTTCTTTTATTATTCCATATAAAAAAATTCTTATTATAATTTTCCATTTTTCCAAAATGTTAATCATAAGCCTAAAATTGATTTTGTATCGTAGCTCAATAGAAATAAAGCTAAATATGGTATTTTGTCTAAAAATTGATTCCTCTGCGAGGGACTAGAGACTCACCAGAATAGAATTGCAAAATAGCCAATCAGTTATTCTACATCCTGAAAAATAAACATTGTCAATGAATGCAATTTGACTAGTGCTAGTATCGGGATAGCTAAGTAAAAACTGTCTTGATTGACGGGTGTGTATTTGTCAATTAATTAGAAAAACTTTTTCCACAAAATAGTTTTTCAGAAAAAAGTAAACAACTCCATTGAACAAAAAAAAAAGAATAAAATAATCGGTACTTATGCATTTATTTCACACACCGCTATAGACTATAGAGGGAAATACTACACGAATCCAGTCAAATGGGTATTTGCAATTGATAAATGGATCGCAGAGCGTGGTTTCTCATTGCGTTTACAATATTTAAACTATTGCTTTTGGGGTTTAGGCAAGGGGGGGGGGGCGTAAGGTACCTAGGTTAGGTTACGTATTTAATATTTGCTATGCCTTAACCCTACCTCCTCCCCCCCCCCTAATGTGCAACTATATACCCCAAATTTGTTTCTAAACTATAATATATTTCGTCCTATTTTATTTCATTAACATTAAACAAACTTGACTTCTTTCGTGTGTAGCATATAATACATAAGTACCAAACAATCTACCAAGCATACAACTATCACAAATCAGTATTAATAAATAAATGAAACCCGAAACAAACAGAAATTAAAATAAATAAAAGAGTCAAGCTCTAAACGAGCAGAAATCAATATGAGTAAGGTTATAAACCCCTACACTTTATAAAAGCCAGAATATAATTTGTACTTTACTGAAAAAATTCAGACGAATTTACTGAAAAAATGTGCGTTGTCAGTTTAATGCATGGACACCCATAAGCTGATTTTTTTTTGTGGGGGGGGGGCTTACCTGGTCTAATCGGCACTCCCAATGTTTTATAAAGATTCTAGCACCGCGCTGGCATATGCTGCAAACTCCGCCGACGAGAGACCCGGTCGACCGCCACCGAAGTGTCGTTACGCCGCTGGCACGCCACCGTCGGCCGAGGTGGAAGTGTGCCGTTGACTTTGAATTAAATTGAGCCAATTCTTTATTGCGTCAACTGCAATGTTGGAGTTTTTTTTCTCGTTTGGCTAAGGATTTTGATTTTGCTGCTTAGAAATCAAGTGTGGTTTTGAAAATTAAACAAAGAATAGCGCATACAAATAGTCTTCAAGAATTCCTTGCGCTTCTAGGGTGAGTTTTTATTTAGCACTAGTTCTTATAGCACATCCATTGAATAGATTGAATAGAATTGCCTTTCGAATAGACACCAAATTAAATTCCAGGTAGAAATTTAAGGACCTCTCTATTTCAAGACACTTTGGTATAGCAAAGAATCAATATTTCTTGAGTCCTTGCCATAGGCAGGTGTTTGTAAATACTGAAGTTTTGATTCCGTGACCTAGCAGCGTTACTTGAAACGGTAGTAGTGTGTATGTATAAGATTTGAACCATTCAAGCCTGGGGCATGATTATGTGTGCATTTTCAACGATACGTTGCCCTTCAATCACTTTCTACTATTAAAAAGGGCACTAGCCCATTCAATTTCCAATTAAATGAGCCCTTTTCGAAGTTTCTACAATATCACTTTCTATAAAAACCTTATATGCCCCCAGGGCATAACTAATTTCCAAAACTTTTACCTACGGTGAATAAAACGGCTATTTAAACATTTTAATTGGATGTGTTTGGGGAAAAGGTGGGCGGGAGAGGGGGGTTAGTTGCCCTCAAATCACTTTCGACTATTAAAAAGGGCACTAGCTCTTTGAATTTCCAATCAAATGAGCCCTTTTTCAAGTTTCCACGACAAAGATTTCAATGAAAACCTTATATGCCCCCAGGGTCTAACTTATAACCCTTGCCCTGAAGACTGTGGGGGGAGTGTCCTACTCAAAGGTATAACTTCCTGAACTTTAAACTGCGTGAAACAAAATGGCTATCTCAAAATTTTGATTGGATGTGTTGGGAATATTGTTGGCATGGAAGGGGTGTTAGTTGCCTTCCAATCTCTTTCGACTATTAAAAAGGGCACTAGCCATTTCAATTTCCAATCGAATGAGCCCTTTTTGAAGTTTCTACGACAAAACGTTCTATTAAAATTTATATGACCCCAGGGCATAAGTAGGGACATATCATGAGTTACTAACTATACATAATTTATGCATGTTTTTATGGTTTTTCTCACTGAGAATGTTTTTATCATGGTTTTTATCACTTCGATGTTTTTTCATGGTTTTTCTCACTGTTGATGGTTATATGATGTAGACATCTGTTTGTTGATGGTTGTTTGAAGGTTATGTGTGTTGGTCAATTTATTTGTTGTTTTCTTGGATGCCAACAACAATTGCTGGATGTAGACATCTGGTTATTGGATGTTTGTTTGATGGTTATGTGTGTTGGTCAATTCATTTGTTATTTTCTTGGATGTAAACATAAGTTCAACAACAATTGCTGAATTATTGATCTAATCTAACAGGACAGGATCACGTGTCTCTTTCTAAGCCAATCAGGGAGTCGGAAATATTAGTGGGACAGGATTGAAGAGAATATAAGGAAAGGATTTTTGTTATTGTTTTTATTAGTGTGTGAATAGAATTCAAGGAGTGAGAACAGTTTGACTTTACTCATTAGGATATATTTGTAATAATGAGTGGAATGTTTACACTATTAGAAGTTGATAGTCGAGTTGGTGGAAATGATACAAGAGCACCAAACATTGCAGTGGAAATCACGAGAGGATCACGGCTTTGTCTGGAATGGGATGAAGTATATGCAAGATATGTGATATCTTTGAGCAAATTTGAAATGGAGGATCAATTATGCTTTGCTGCAAAAGTTGATATAGCACAAGTGAATAGACTTCAAAGTGCTTTAAGTGCATTAGTGAAGCATATCGAAGATAATAAGCTATATCGCTAATTGTACATGTGTAGTATTATCGTTGTAATTATATAATAAAATTGTTTCGAAATCGAAAATGTTCCCGTTCTTTTTGTTAGAATGTTAGGCTAATGATTCATGGTCAGTCTAGAGTCAGCAGTGAGAGTGATAGGATTGAAAAATGAATAAATTTGAGAATTAGATTAAATATTGGGATTATGGGAACACATATGATTTTGTATAATGCTTTACTCGAGTTATCTTTTCAACGAAAGACATTCTAACGGCGGAGACTCGATATTATTATAAAAGATGATTCTCTTTTATAGGACTGCTCTATTAAACTTGTACGTTGCGATTCAAATGCTTCTACTCAATTTATTGATACATTAATTGGAACAAGGCAGAATAATATTGTGAATACACTTTTGAAAACATTGCCATGGATTCATTGTAGATGGCTCCCCCCCATTCGCAAAAGATGGCGTCAAAGAGTTATTCCTCTCACCATTCCTTCCCTCTGAATTTATCGAACGAAGGATCAGTTTCGTTTTAGCTGTGAGAGAGTTGACGTCGGAAACCAAAAATGTTCTATACATGTCACTATGCATGTACACTCTTGGCAGTTGGACATCATGTGAGAGTTGTACAATTATTGATGACTATAATGAAAAGTGCAAAGGCTTATACTCAATTTATTGATACATTAATTGGAACAAAGCAGAATTATATCGTGGATATACTTTTGAAAACATTGCCATAGATTCATTGTAGATGGCTCCCCCATTCGAAAGAGGTAGCGTCACAGAGTTACTCCTCTCACCATTCCTTCCCTCTGAATTTATCGAATGAGGATCAGTTTCGTTTTAGCTGTGAGAGAGTTGACGTCGGAAACCAAAAATGTTCTATACATGTCAACTATGTGTACCTTGAGTAGTATGTGATATAATTAAAATACAAAAAAAAATAGAATTCCTTCTTTCTAAAGATAATTCCGACATAACTTAAGCTTCCTCTAATTAAGTTAAATCTAGTTTCAAAAAAGAAAAGTTCTTAATCAGCAAAAAGAAAAACTGTATTTTAGTTTCAGCCAAACCTCGGTGCTAATCACGAAAGACTGTTTTGAATTTCGCCGAGATGATTGGTAATAAAAAAATCACTAAATACAATGTTTCTCAGGAAGCTTAAGTTATAACGTTTAATCATCAGAAATATTTAAACATATTATTGGACGGTCAGTGAGCATAATGAAGTAAGTTGGCAAACATAAGTACTAGGTAGCGGCCCCCTCCACAGGACTTGGGCCAATCGTGTGAAAGCTAGTAGAACGCAGGAGCGATATTTTTGTGATATAGTGAAAAAAAGTGTTTTTTGGGGCATTCGTAAGTTAGAATTATTACTATTGGCATTCAGGCATTGCAATTCAAATTATTATGCAGTCATTGTAGACACTTGGTCATTATTATCTCTGCTTTTATTTGTCGTCAATTGAAGTGGGAATTGTTGTACACCTAAAATGTAAGTCACAATAAATATATTGTTTTTCAATCTGTGTTTATTTTATATTATATGTCTGTATCTATTCGCACAGCAGATAATTAGTTCGTATGCCTCCCATGGTAGCACTCACAGGGGTCTGATTCCTACAAAACAGTAGGGGTAACTGATTTCCAGGTAACTCAAGGAAAAGAGGTTACATTTATATAGCTACATATTTTTTTTCTCGCTTTCAGTGGGTGGCGCGGTCACCCGTCAACATTACTCCCCATTGCCGTGGCGCCGGTCTCAAAAGCACAATCTTTAGAGCTATAAGTGGCACTATCGAAGAACTTATAAGGTGTAAGTTCACAGCTTTAAAGCATAAGATTACATTCGAGGCGGTCAATCTTTATTACCACAATTAACCTAACACAATCAAAAAAATTTTATCGCTAAAAATGGCACGGTCGTAAACTTAGTAAACTTGGAGGAAAACATGCGAACTAGTTAGGCTATAAACCTTGTAACTTAAATTTAATCATTGGAAAGATACAGACATATAAGAAAAGTGATTAGACCTATTGCCGCTAAGCTATTATAGGAAAACCCTTTAGAATATCTCAAAGGAGATAATAGCCTTCCCCAAAATAGGTTAAGTGAAAAAATAAATTTGTTTTGAGTTATTCAAACGCAAAAAATGTCAGAAGAATTAAGAGAACTATTAATGGCGCAAAAAATGGTCGCGAAAAATGTAGAAATAGCAAAGTCTATTCCGCAGTACGATGGACAATCAAAGATCGACGAATTTAATATCCAACTGGCCCAGTTTGTAGAATTAACAAAAACAGAGCTAGAAACGTTAGTTGGCATGCTCTTATTAAGATTAAAAGGCCAGGACTTAACCTTTCTAAAGCAAATTGAACATACTATAGGTGATGACGCCAGCTGCCCAATAAATACGGTGGACAAATTGTTAACGGCATTTAAAGATAGATTTATCGAAACCAGTCCCACAAATAAATTAAAACACGGAATGGTAGTCTTTGACCATTCACAAAATGTAAGAGAATATCTTGATAATATACGGATTTCAGTAGAAGCAAAATACGGAAAAGGTTCAAGAGAACAGTATGAAAAAGTCCTAATACATACCTTTTTGCAAGGGCTACCCTAAAAACTATATAGAATGGTAATATCCAAAAGTATTCAGACGTTAGATCTTGCAGTTCAGGAGGTGGGGCAATTGATCGAAGTCGATACGATGGTGGCAAATCACAGTAAAACGAAAATAAACAGCCTAGGCGAATCAAACGCAAACATTACCTTCAAAGGCGATTAGGCATCTCCCAATTTCTTTTCAGGGGATTACTCCACAGTGCCACAAAGAAATAAAACGCAAGAACCCGCTAGGCAGAAAACAGTACGTTTTCAGCCCGTCAAACAATTTAGTTATGAAAATAACCCTACAATAACAAGATGCTATATTTGTAATCAACCTGGGCACAGCGCGAGGGAGTGCCGTTATGTCTCAAATCGCACACCAAGAATTGCTGTGGGTAGTACGCAAAATTATGGCAACCATTTGTTCGGAAAAACAAATTTTAGCGCCAGGGGTGCACTAGGCTATAGCCAGGGAAGATTGCGGCAATCGGTACCTTACAACACGTACCAACCAAATTTGTACAATCCTCCCCCCAATAGACAAATTAATTACCGATTTGAAAACCCAAATACTCGCCAAAGCCAATATAATGCGAGAATGGTATATATAAATCCGGAATATTTGCCGACGGGAAATGAAATTTTTTCAAGCCGATTGCAAATAGTTAATTGGCCGACGGGAAATGAAAACTTTTCAAGCCAACGGTCTTTGCATTTGACGCCTTCATCTGACACTGGTGCGGGAAATCCAAACTATCGTAAAAACATCTGGCAAAATCAACACACAAATATCAATCGATTAAATATGTCCACTGAATCTCACATGTATGAATCTCTACTGCAGACACCGACGCATGAAATAAATTCACGGGGAAACGCGTCAGGCCCCTCAGAAATATAAATTGGACCGAGAGGGCGCCTAGAATGTTTTATAGGTCCAAACCGATAATAGTACCGTCTTGTAGTGATAGTAATAACAAGTTACCTATATTTAATAATTTTTGTGTGGCAAATATTTACTTTAAGGCTTTAATGGACTCTGGTGCTACCGTGAACATCATAAACTCATGCGTATTTAAGATGTTGCCTCCGCATATTAGGCAACAAAGAAATTTTAATGATCCCAATTTAACTAGCGTGACAGGGCATAAATTGGATGCAAAAGGTTCAATTCGCCTAAACGTAAAAAGGGGTAATATAATCTTTCCGACAAATTTTATAATATGCGATAACTTTCCGTACGAAGCCATTATCGGCACAAATTCTTTAAGGTCTAATAGAATATTATTAGACGTAGCAATCGAAAGGCTTGTCTACCCGGCTAAGGTAGGGGAAGGAAATACTACCTTAAGAAATTGTAACAGAGGTTACGAAGAAAACGTAACAGTAAATAAATTTTCTGGCGGTATAATTTCGTAATCTTTTGAACCTCATGTCTCGCAAGGAGGACAAGGGATAATCAGAAATTTGTTCAATTATTCTGAGAGACATTGCAGAAATGAAGTAAATTTAAATAATAAGTGTATTGAATCTGTAAAAATAAAAATAGAAGATATGTGGCAGTACATGTCAAACGAAATCAAGAAAATAGTGGAATTATGGAAAAAAGTAGTGAACCCCAATGCAGTTCAGGCACAGCCTATGTTCTTGGCGGATATCGCCAGTCTACATTTAAGAAACAATGAAAATAAAGAAAAAAATTATGGATTCGCAATACGGAAAACAAAAGTCCCTCCCAAAACGAAACAAAGAATTCTAATATCACAGATGATGTAACCAGTGGAAAGCAAATCTATGGTTTGCGATCCCGTCAAATGAAATTCCTGAAAATCTGTTATGCGAGGAACAGATTATATCTTACGACAAAGGAGAAAGTATTATTTGGGTAAGTACTAACCACGAAAATGATACAATTACAATAAAAAAGGGGACGTGTTTAGTGCAAATCCAAGTTATCTCGGAAAATGATTTAGATAGATGGGAAAATTCCAAAAGAAACCTACTAAATGCCATTAAAACCTCAACTAACAAATACCCTCGAACTAAATCGCAATTCTTAAACAAATTTAATATGGATCATATTACGGACTTAGAACTTACGAAAAAATTATGCGAATTATTATGGAATTTTAAAGATGTATTTTCCACATCTGAAGATGACATCGGACTGATACCGTTTTATGAACATTCAATTTTAACGACTGGTAATCCTGTAAAGAAAAAGCCATATCGAGTGCCGTATAAGCACATAGAATGGTTAAAAAATAAAATTCATGAATTAGATAAAAAAAATGAAATTATACGCCCCAGTATAAGTCCATATTCAGCACCAGTGGTACTGGTACCAAAGAAGAATGGTGATCTTAGACTTTATGTAGATTATAGATCCCTGAACGAACAAACACTTCGTTATAAATTTCCATTATCAAGAATACGTGAAATCTTTGACTCGTTATTGAGCAAAAGCAAAATTTTTACTTTTTGGAATCTCACCCAAAGCTACCACAAGGTGAAAACAACTGAAAAAAATGTCTATAAAACTGAATTTTGTCAAACCGAAAGTGGTTCATATGAATACTTAAGAGTATCTTTTGGACTTAAAACAAGTTCAAGCGCACCATGTAGACCCTTATTACACCTGTTAAGAGGATTAAAGAATATCATTCATTTTGTTGATGATATCATATGCGTGGGAGAAAACACTGAACAACACTTAGCAACATTAGCTGAGGTGTTCGAGAAGTTCAGACAGGGCAATTTAAAATGCCGGCCTGAAAAACTAAATTTGTTTCAACCTAAAATTAAATTTTTAGGAGTAGTGGTGGCGCAAGGAGAGATAGCTTCAGACCCTGACAAAGTAAAATGTGTTGAAAACTTCAAAGCCTCAAGAAATATGAAAGAATTAAGAGGAATTTTAGGTTTTACTGGCTACTTTAGAAAATTCGTGCGCAATTACGCCGAAATTGCAAAATCCCTCACAGAATTAACTAAAGGGAACTCCCAAAATGTTATTTGGTCCCAGGAAGCTCAAATTTCCCTAGACCGTCTCAAAAAGGCACTCACTTCTGAACCAATATTATCACTCCCTAATTTAGAAAACAGACAATTTGTGGTCAGAACCAATGCTAGTTCAAAGGGAATTGGCGCTATTCTTTCGCAAATAATCCCGGTAGAAAACCCTAATCCTCTAGAGGGAACTTCTAAAGAAAAACAAATAGAAAAAGTTATATGCTATTAGAGTAGAACTTTATCAAAAGGCGAAAGTAGTTATTCCGCCACAAACTTAGAATTATTATCTATAATCCACCACTTGGACAAATTTAGACACTACTTAATTGGTAGAAAATTTATGCTACAATCAGACCATAAAAGCTTGCAGCACCTGCCCACATTTAAAAACCCCACGGGAATTCTAGCTAGATGGATTGTTAAAATCCAAGATCTAGATTACGAATTTGAATATTTAAAAGGTAAAAAGAATGTAGATTGTGACTTTTTGAGTATATACCCAGAAAATACTCAATCGGAAACTGATGTAAACGAAGTCAACGCTATCAATACTAAGAGCAAACATAAATGTAAGAAAAACAAAAGACAAATACACAGTAAAAGAAAATAAGGTTAACTATTGTCCCTTTTCCTTAGAAAATATAAAAAGAAAGCAAAAAAAGGACGAAATGTGTGCAGCACTTATTAATTATTTTATCAATAACGAGGCATTACCGAATAAATTCAAAATCCTAGAAAAGAAATAGGTACTTTTTGGTATGACCTTGATTAAGAAACACTGTGTAAAAACGTAACCGCTGAGACAAATAGATACCAAACATCATTAATACCTGTAATACCCCAGAATTTTATAACACCAACATTCGAATACTTTCAATCAGATATAGGTGGACACTTAGGAGTAACAAAAACTTTCCATAAATTAAAACAATATTTTTACGTGCCGACGGGAATAACAATACTCAAGTAATTCGTAAATACTTTCGGCGCGTTTAATTTAAGAAAAAAACCTCAAGCTTATTCCAATCCTCCAAAGGGAAAAGCCCCAGTTGCTAGATTCCACTTTGATTGCATATCGATCGACTTGTATGAAACCAGCGGAGGCTTGCATTTTTTCAATAGAGGCAAAACATGTATTCTATCTGTTATAGGCCACTTGTCCAGATTTACTTTTGCTAAAGCATTAAAAATTAAGGCGGGAACGTTACAACTAAGGCATTTGCGACATTGTTTTTAAAACTCTGCATTTCAAATTAGGTTTTAAGTGACAACGGAAGCAGTTATATTTCAAAAGTAACAAAATATTTAATGAGTATCGTTAACATAGAGAAATTGGTGACTTCGCCATACCACCCACAAGTTATTGGTAAAATAGAAAATAGGTATAAAATATTTTCGAATGTATTAAGCATTTATACAAAAGACAACAGGAACGATTGGGATCAATTTTTACCTTATTTAACTAACATAATCAATACTGCTTATTCAAAAACTACCAGAGACCTTTTTATTTACTTTTTGGTCACGATTTTAGAATCCCGTATGATGAGATTATTGAATCCCGGCAATATTACAATAACTCGGAGAATTACAAACAAGAATTCATAAATAGGATGAGGAAAACTTATAAGATAGTTAGGCAAGAGTTAGAAATGTAAAATAAACCAAGAGCTAAGAAACCAACCCAAAGTCAAGCGGAGCATAGATTTCAAGATAGGAGATTGCGTCTACCTAAAGAATGAGGCAAACGTGGAAGGTAAGAAACTTTCCAACAAATATTCTGGACCGTACAGAATAGTCAAAAAGTATGATAACGATTTTACTTTTAAAATGGTGAACCCCGATAGTGGAAGCACTTACAAGGCGCATGTTAGCCGAATAAAAAGAGCCAAAGTTACAGAAAGATGGGTATCGCGTCCCTCATCTACTGATTCATCAGATGCAGAAAATGAGCCCCTTAAATCGAGATTGGTAGAACTAAAACCCTTTAATTTCAAGCAAGACTATTTCGAGAATGAGAGTGATGAGGAAAACTTTGAAGAATTCTTAGTTATGAAAAATCTAGTTATTCCTAAGGGAAAATCCCTAATACCAGAGAGAATAAAAACGCCAAAAGATACAAAAATTTCATCATCAGAGAGTGCAGGAGAATTAGATTATAGGATATCTCCGAAAACTCAATTTTTTCCTGATAGAATTTCGACCCCTTGTCCCCCCAAAAGATTTCCAGACGATATGGTTTCCCCTGCAACACCAATAGAGAGGCCCCTGTCATTACAGGAGGAATTGAACAGAGCTGTAGAAACTCCGGGTATTACTGTAAAGAAAACTCCTCCCAAAGATTCAATTAAAACAAATCTGCGAGAAGCTATGGATTTAATAAATTTCCCAATAAAAACGATTCAAAGTACATTGCCTAGGAATCAAACTCCCAAGGATGACCAGCAAGGACAGTATCATGATATAACTGTGTCCAAGGTCAAGCCTAAACTGTGGACTTCATGGAGGGAAACACTAGTGCAAAGAATGCCCCATCCCTCTGAAGACGGCATTTAAACAGTGGAAGCACCCCGCAAAAACTTTGGATTCCTCTCAAAGCTCTCAAGAATCTTTCAAATCTCCCGAGTTGAAAACTCAAAGCGAGGACTTAGAGAATGAACCTTCTACTTCCAAAGGAGTATAAATTTACGAAGGAAGGGGAGGTGATACCTCAAAAATGCGAGGTGCAACTTCTAAAACTTATAATACAGAATCATCGGAAACCAGTTCCGAAGTCTGACGGCGAATCAGACCATATAGTAGTTAAAGAAACAGGGAAATCAAATCCAACTTCAGCAGCTGCGCATGCGAAAGAAACAAAATTAAACGGGCAATATTTTTTTAAAAAATAATTAAAAAAATTTAATCTTATTTCGTTAGCAAAACCTAAAAAGAAAAACCCGCAAGAAACAGAAGAAAAAGTAACGACACAGTCAGGTAGAATGGTTAAAAAACCCGATAGATGGAATTACACTTAATCAGTATAGGATTAAAAGATTCTAATGGATAGGCGTCATAAAGGAATAACAATTTAAAGAAAAAAATTAAAATTTTTAGCTCACAAGTAAAAATCATAAAACTATAAAAAAGCTATAGAAAAATTTTGTTCAACATATATCATGGCTTCGCATGAATCAAAACCGTCTGATACCGTCTGTTCAACATATATCAGTTCCCGAAAACAAATTCTAATTAAAGTCACATTGCATATAATTAATTCGAATAATTTTCTTTAATAAAAAAAGTGTACCCGTAACATTCCATTACGCTATAACCAATCCAGCTGAAAGAAGTCGTGTTAGGGAGTAATAAACGAGAAATATTCATACACCTTAGAAATGATCTTTGGCTATTTTCTGTACCAAGGGAAACTGTTGGAACTTTTTCTTGTCGCGATAATACAGAAAGAATAGATCCAAGCTACAAAAAATAATTTCTGTTGCAAGATGTAGGTACAATAACAATAAAACAAGGATGTTGACTTGTAAGTAAAGAGTCAACAGTTTGAGTGCCGTTAATTACCCCGAGTACGAAGATAATACGTCCTAAAATAATCAATTTTAAAGCCAATTAACCTGTCGTACACTGTTCCCAATATAGAAAGTGAGGAAATGAAAACCTTGTATGGTCCAAAATAGAAAAAAATAAAGGGACGTTAAGGCTTACAAAAATAAGAGAAGCATTAGACTCCCAGATTCCCCTATTTACAAATGAAGACCAAAGATTAACAAACGTGGATGACACATACGGACTATTCTCATCCAAGTATTCGTGGAACATACTGCTGACCGTATGTTTCGTGTTCCCGATTTCCCTGACCATGAGAATCTTACTGACTTTTAATTACGGAAAAATCCTGAGACTAAGAAGGCTAAACCCAAAGGAAGAAGACGGGGAAACGACTGAAATGCAGAAGTTAAACCCGGAACCCCATGAGAACGTCTAAGCCAAGAAACAGGGAAGACATTAGAAAACGAGTGGGTACAGAGGTCTTCACTCGTCCTTGCTGTGTCTTGTTCCCTCATTGTAAGTGTAGTTTACGTAAACCGTGTGGCAATGACGCTGCAACATGCGTTTCTTAAACAGCACGGACGTGCGTGAACAATGCAGGCATGAAATATGTTGTAAACTAAGACCTCAAATTTAACAATGTAGAGTAAATTATGTTTAAAGAATTGTTTTAAATCTAAGGGAGAATTAAATAAGTATTGAAGAATTAAATAAGCCTTGTATCGTTGTTTCCTTTCTTAAAACAAATTTGAAGACATCCCTGTTTTAGATTTACCAATGGGAATTATATGTATCTGAAACAAACATGATAATAATGTCGTTTCATTAAAACCAATGTTATGTAGTAATATCAGTGTATCTTTTTCTATTGTCTTGTAGGGCAATCTTCACCCTAAAAAGCACCTAATCGTATTGTTTATTATATATTATGGCTATTTGTTTTAAAGAACGTGTGATTCAGCCTCCTTATTTTTCCTACAGGGAGTGGATTGACATATTGGAAATCGATCATTACAATGCGTAGTCCAGTGCAGATACAACCTAGTAGCATCTATTTTCATCATACCTCAACCAACGAAGAGTACTCACCATTGACTCCAGGCAATTTTCATCCCAGATTGTTTACGAAAATTATAGTTACCTTTGATCGTTGTTTCCGCAACCACGAACCATATTACGTATCAGGTAACACTATATTTGAATTTCAGTATCCAGTGCATTATCGAACTATATAATCACAAAAATCCTGAGAGCCCCATCGACCAGTACAAGATATAAGTACATAAATATCACCCTTGATAATCATTATGGACCCATGTACCATACGACTGTATAGTTATGACATTTGATGACCCCAAAAATCATTTACGTTTCGCAGATTCACGCGTAGAATCCTTTCGACCGTTTCTCGGAATCCATCCTATCACCTCTATCAAGTGCGAAAAGTTAATTTCTCTGTTATCCCATAAATGTTAAGAGATAATTTCTGACATATTTACCTTGAAACCAACCATTGAATTACAGAAACCAAAATTAACACAAGTGACTAACCCCTCAGTGTCAATATACCCCTTCCAAAATAAAAGACAATATGTTGAAGGAATTACTAAAGTTTAATGTCGACCCTTTCCAAATCCAAACTTCAATTCCCCTGTGATTAACCAAGGAATCATCGCAAAATTTAAGAGACGCAAGCCAGGCACGAACAATTTTATTAGAGAACTGTAATCTCTTAAGTGCACAAACGAACAATTTTAGACGAGAAGTATATTCTCTATGTGCTTTGAAATATCCCAAAAATGATACTCCCAGGTACACCCAAGAACGATTTGAAATATCCCAAGAACGACATGCTGAGAAGAAAGTCAACCCAATCCGGACTGTGTTGATAATAGATCAAGTCCCAAGTCCCAACGGTCCCAGTGTTCAATCCCTTAAAGACAAAGTACCTTATGAACTATAAAAAAACTGCAGGTGAGAATGAACTTTGATAGCATATTCCCACACACCTGTAGTTGGAAGCATTATTTCCCGTTTGACAATTGGAGAAGCAAGATGAACATAACCATGCTCGAACTGTTCGGTGAAGAAACTACATTGTAAGTGTTTTTAAAAATTTTGCCAAGACGAAAGGAGTGAAGGACCATAATTTATAACAGAAGGAGTGAGTACGCTAAGAGACACGTGGTTGGTGAAATAGGTGTGAAGTTAAACATGTCACATTTTAATAGTTTTGATAAAAAATAGTTTCGAAAAACAACTTCGATGACTTATTATCAGAATTATACAACGAACAAACCTAGTGAAAATGTTTTAATGATTAATAATGAATGTAGTGAACACTTTAAATCGTTTATATATATATATATATATATATATATATATATATATATATATATATATATATATATATATATATATATATATATATATATATATATATATATATATATATATATATATATATATATATATATATATATATATATATATATATATATATATATATATATATATTCAATCATACTATATATATATAATCTTCAATCCTACTATGAAAACGAAAGAAAAGAGGAAAGGAGAAAAAAAGAAGAAAAAAGGAAAAAGAAAAGAGGAAAGGAGAAAAAAAAGAAGAAAAAAGGAAATTGATTATCCTCCTATAGTAAAAAGTCGATGCTTGATGGTGCGCGTGCGGCGTGCGGCGCACGCGCAAAAAAAATTTGCCTATCCTCGCAGCATCAAGCATCGATTTTTACTATAGGAGGATAATCAATAGGATTTACACAATCTTATTTCCTTTTTTCTTGTTCTTTTTCTCTTTTCCTTTTTTCTTTCGTTGTCATAGTATGATTGAAAATTCCGGAAACCTATAAGTTCAAAAATCCTTTTTTATTATTATTATTTGGATGTACTACTGGATAAGCGTCATATTCCAAATGTGGTGTATCCAAGACGTCAAAAAATAGTCTGGAATCTCGGATTCTGGAAATCCAGCTGATGAAGCCCGGCTTTAATTTATCAATGGTCTTCAGGTCATAAAATTCAGGTATACTGAAAAATTGAAAAACAATCAACGAAGAAAAACAGCTACAACTCATATTCACAAATAGTACGGGAGCCAATAGACAAAAAGATGCTTATTTTCAGGTCGTCATGACACATCTGTTTCACGCAATTTGAAAGCAGTTTCTAGTCATATCGAACACGCTGATTACGATTATACCCGGGAATAGGTACCTCCGAGGGGTGCTTGACCCTTAAAAATGACCTGAAATATTAGGAAAAAACTATCTCGAGAGTTTTGTTTACAGTTTTTTCAAGTTTGTAACGCTATCTGTTTAAGGCTTATGCGACGCGTGCAATTTAAAGAATAAAGAGATATAATGGTCAACAAATAAAGTTTTAAAGTTGTTACAGAAAATTAGTATTTGGAATAATCATTATATTTGAAAAGAGTATTGAATTCCGAAGAAAAAAGTATGATTACTCCTTAACCATCGAATTGAAAGGAACTATTAACAGGTTCAGAACCCTCTAGGCTATTTCTTTTCTTAAATAGGAAATTATCAGTCCTTTTTCTTTTCTTAATTCGTTTCTTTTCAACAATAGGCAGAGTTATAGATGAGTTTTTTTCTATCTTGTAAAATAGCAGGTAGGCATGAAAATGAGATTATCAGGAATGAATTTAGGGTGTAATATAGGCCAAACTATACCCTTGGGAGTTTTTTTTAAGAGACAGGCAATTTAAATTTTGACAGAAATTATCTATCTTAGTTTTGGCTCTTTAGCTTATTGATTTCTTTGGGTCTAAGTTTTCAAAGCACAATTTTTATTGTGACTACGGAATTTGAAGTTATATCAAGGATCAAGAAAGGCTAAAAATGCTCTTTTAGTGCCTTTTTTGGTCAATATTTACCAAATAATATTATTGAGTTTCAAATTAAGTGAATATACCATTCCATGCCTTTTTTTAGGCTTTTTACAAATATAATAATAATTTTTGTCAGAAATCGATTTTACCCTCCCCCCCCCCCTGTTTATACAATTCAGGGTATATATTTGCAGATTAGGGGGGTGGGGGTAAATTTTATTTCTAATGTAAATGAGAGGTAAGTATAAACTTTCCCCCACCCCCCTAATGTGCAAATATAGGTCTAGGTCAATATCTACGAAATCATATTTTTGAGTTAGGAATAAAGTGAATACATCATTTGATGCCTTTTTTTATTATGCTGATTAAAAATAAAATAAGATTTTAAAATAGAAATTAATTTCAGCCCCCCCCCCCTATCTAAGATATCCCTAACCTAACCTAACCCTGCATGGGGCTATATAGGGGGGGGAGGGCTATAACTCAATTCAGGTAGAAAATCTTATTATATTCGTAATCAGCATAAAAAAAGGCAAAGAATTGTTTATTCCATTTTTTAAAAAAAAAAAAATATTATTTCTTAGATATTGACCCAAATATATACCCTGAATTGGTATATATAAGGGTAGGGGCTAAAATTCATTCCTGACAAAAATGATTATTATACTTGTAAAGAGCATAAAAAAGGCATCAAGTGGTATATTCACTTTATTCATAACTCAATAATATGATTTGGTAAATATTTACCCTTTCAGGAATGGGTCTACAGGCTAAAGAATGTCCCAGGAAGGTCTTTTGAAGTACCTACTTTCATTCCTTCTCCCTCTAGAGTGTTCTGAATTTTGTCTACATGACAGGTCTATAACTATTGAAATTTTGACAAAACAACATTTTACCTTAATTGTCAGTTATCAGTTTTTCTCTGGCTTTAGTTCTGGAAATGCAATTCCTGTTATTTGAGTAGAATTTTAAGCCATATCACTGTTTGTTTTTTTTCACAATTTAGGAAATGTATTTGCATATCTTTAAAACCTTATAAATTGGGACTGAACAAAGTTGTGAAACTGAAAACAATTTTGTTGTACTTCATTTTAAGCAGAAAATCTATTTAGCAAGGTTTCACTTTTGTAAAACACAGATTTTTAAAGGTCATTAAAGGCCAGGACCCTCCAGTGGGAGAAGAAGTGGAGGTAGATACTTCAAAATGTCTTCCCAAGTCATACTTTAGATTGTAAACCCATCCCTGAAAGTTTCATTTTCCTATTTTATTTTGGAGCATCACACATACAAGAAGTAAAATAAGACAATCAGTATTTGGATTGTTAATCACTGTTTCCACAGTGCACTATAGAATCTCTATTATACCACATAGAGTGTGGATTGTTAACCATTAGATTTGTCTAAAATTTCTTTGGAGGCTTTTCATTAGCTTAAATCATTTTAACTATACATAACACTAACCATTTCAGATATACTACTAATCAAAAGTAGATCCAATTGAATCTACAGTTATATTATTACAATCTAAGGTTGCATTTTACAGTATATTTTTCTGTTTAATTTTATTTATAAATTAAATTCTTTATAAGTAAATCCTTGCAATATCAGATAAGGGACAAAAGATTCATTCTGCTCTAACAGTATTTTAACTTTGGAGTTCTTTCAAAAGGATGGATTAACTAGCTTCAACAAGCCTGAAGCTAATGCATTGTCCAAAGCACACAGTATTTCAACCAAAATTATGCCTATTGTGTCAGCAAACTAAAAGTGGTCCTTTACATAAATTCATATACATTTCATGTGTTATTTCCTTCTTATCACCAAATTGCTCTTGTATATTTTGTTACAGAACATTGCAAAAATTTTTAAAAAAGCTCTATTTCTCTGAAACAGGCCTGTTCCAGCACAGAGTGTGCTGCCAGAAATTATATTCTTGCAAAAGTTACCAGGAGTCTTCTGACCAAACTATATCACATTGCTTGTCAATTAAAACAATGCAAATACTTTACAGACAGCAACATGCATGGAGAAATTTTTGAATATAAGTCTTTAGGACACAATTACTGTTGATGTTATACACTTAATGCACTGTTTGATTACTTTAGGACACAGGTCACTTGCTACTAAATTGTTGTTGCTAAGACATTCAGACGAAATTGATATTTTGACCAAAGTTAATGCTGTAAAATCATAGTATAATATTAACTTCTCTGGTTAATATTTGCAATTTCTTAGGAATACCAGAGATTTACTGTAAAGCAAGAATATTGTATTGGGGTTACAGTGCATATGTTACAAGATTGAATATATCAAGATTAAGTATTTAATTCACTTATTTGCTTCCACAAAAACAGCAAATTCTGATGAAATCTGGTTTAATTCTTTATTGTGATGTTTGTATTAAGATTAATCTAGTGGTGTCACCTTATGGTCACTTGTTACCATGTTATTCTGCAGGTTGTGAGCTTACTGTGATAACTTACCCTGGTAGGTGGGTTGGAACTCAGCCTAAGAAATAAACATACCATTAAATTCAAAAATCAATACTCTATCCAATTATAATAATCATATCTGTTTTGAGCTTTTTTCATAAATCTGTAAAACCTTATTCAAATCTTTTCTTTTTTTAAACAAAAATTGATTTCTGTCAAGTGGCACTACATGGTAAAAAAAGGGGCTTAGTATCCCGAAAAATGGCAAGAATGTTTGAATCTAGAATTACAAAATATCTTTTTCTGTTACATTCTTCTCTCTTCATAAATTGTGACCTTACAATTTCATGTAACAGGATAAGATTTAAACTACTCCAGTAGTATTGAAACAAGATTTATTTCAGAAGAATGGATCAACTTGCTTCAAAAAGCCTTAAGCTGATGCACAGTCCAAAGAATGCAGTATTTAAACCAGAATCATGCCTATTGTGTCAGGAAATGCAAAGTGCTCCTTTACATAAAAATACAGACATTCAACATGTGATTTCCTTCTTGGCATCAAACTGTTCATGTACATTTGGCTACAGGGCATTGAGAAAAAGTTTTACAAAGCCTAACTTTTTCTAAAACAGACTTGTTCTGGCACAGAGTATGCCGCCAGAAATTCTATTCCTGCAAAATTCATCAGGAATCTTCTAAACAAACTCAATCACAGTGTTTATCATCTAAAAGGAGGCAAACACTACATAGAGACAGTAACTCACATGAAGGGAACTTTGAATACAAGTCATGCTGTCTTTTTTGTGGCTTAAAAGGCAGCAAAAAAAGGAAATGAATGTAAAGCAGATAACAACTCTAGAAAGGCAGAATAATATTCAGAAGCAGGTAGAAAGAGTGAAAGATTTGGAACCTCAATTGTGGATGAGGTGTAAAGATGCTCCATTAGTGAGACTTGATGCTAAGTACCATCAAAAGTGCATGGTGCTCTTCATGAAAAGACAGTCTGAAAAAGATGAAAGACTGAATATGGAGTTGTGGCTGTGAAGGAATAAAAAATAGTAGCTTGCTATGTAGTTGTGGAGGTGCATGTGTGTTGGATTCTGATGATGATAACTAATTTTGATTTTATTATCTATTAATATATTTTCATTTTATGATCTATATCCAATAAGGATTATAAACGATTTCTCAATAAACTAATTATGACAGTTTATTCTATTTTTTTTTTTTTTTTTTTTTTTTTTTTTTTTTTTTTTTTATCACTAATTTGCTTACATTTTTGCTCAGTTACGTTAAGTTACAGCTAAAAGGACCGAAACTTATTGGGCTGCAAGTGAAATTCACTAGATAGTACTATTTAATATCTTAGGTAATTTTTAAGGGTCAAGCACCCCTCGGAGGTACCTATTCCCGGGTATAATCGTAATCAGCGGGTTTGATATGACTAGAAACTGCTGTCAGATTGCGTGAAACAGATGTGTCATGGAGGTGTCACATTTTTAGGTCTTGGCCCCTGGACTAAAAGCAATTCAGACGATGGAGTGCTTAGAATCTGAGGTGTGTTTGAAAGTGATGGCTTTTGAAATTTGTCCTCCAGTTTCTTTTTTTAGGTTTGAAATCCAAACCCTTCAATTTTATATTTTTAAGAGGAAATTTACCACTTTTAAAATTTAAATTGCGTTGGTCTGAAAATACAGGACAAGCTACTTAAAAAAATTTCTGGAAAATTTTAACGAATTTAATTTAGGATTTTTTTGAACTGATTTTTTCTGAATTCTCTCTCATTCGCATTCAAGGGAATCAAAAAAAAGTACAATCTATGTAACTTCATAACGGAAATGACGTAATTGGCTACCGGTTTAGTTGTAGAATTATTTAAATTAAAAAGTACACCTCAAATTGGACTAGGGTTGCCAAGAAAAAGAAAACTTATATAACATACAATAATTAGTTTAAAAAAAAATAAAATTGTGTCAATAGCCTTCAGGTAAGGCAAATCATACAAATTTAAAATTAAGAAGAAAAATATGAAGTCACAATTAAAAAAAAGTTGCACTTAAAAGGCTTTAATCCTCCTTGGCCTCATCCGAATTTAAAGTATCCACTAGTGTCGAATTCTGACTAAATGGATCTTCTTGTTTCCGTTTCTTGATAGCCCGAGTCAAATTCCTGGGGATCACCCAGTCATGTACTCCACTTGATGACCTGAGAACAAGTTCCTTCGTTTTCATCAGGGACGAAACACTCGAGACATTTAGCTTATTCAGGTTTTTAGTTTTGATAACCGATAAAATCAAGAACTGTCTCTCTGCGGTAGCTACCACCAGGGGCGGTGGTTCTCGGGGTTCATTATAAACATTACTTAAATTTCTGCAAATCAGATCTAATAGAGTATCACCTTTTGTCGTTGGGAAATAAATAATTTGCTTTAACTCTGCCATTTTATCTACGTTTAAGCTTTCAGCATTTAGTGTTGAAAATGAAGGGAAATGAAAATCAGAATTCGGAGCATCTTTTTCTATTGTTTTAGTTATTTTAATCGTTGACCGTGACTGTGACGGGACACTGGCCAGGGCAATTTTTGGAAATCCGTTCTGCTTTATTTTGGTTGGCGTTGTACGAGCTGGTGATCTCAGATTGGCAGTTAAATGATATTTTTTCAGGTTGTGGATCTTTTTCTAATAAACACATTAATCTCATTCTTATGAATACATTAACATTTGGATGAAATAACTTCTTACACAGGGGAACCCTAATTTATACTTTATACTGGAAAAGGAAGAACATAAATCCGGCCCTGGAGTTGCGAGAAAGCCATTTAAAGCCTTTTTTGTCAACAGACTTTTCCAAATCAATCAAGTCCATCTCTGCAGCCATTAATTGTATCAGCTTAGACTACTGAGTCAGAGAGAGAATTATAATAGTCTCCAGCTTGAATAATCGAAATGTTTGCTCTGATGTTACTCTTCTATTTTCTTATTTCTTAATGTTACTCTTTGTTTCTGATACTCTTTCTATCAAATCTGATCTTACTCTTTTATTTTCTTTCTCTTGTTTTTCTTTGATTCCCCTCCTCCTTTTTTTTGTATCCTATTAGTTCATTTTTTCCGCAAAGAAAGCATATCTTCATTTCCAACTACGTTTTCCACATCTCAATCCTGAAATGAGATTTTGAATTCAAAAATTTTTCTTCGTGGAACATCTTCTCTTAGGCTCGTCTCGAGGAAACCAAGAAAGAAGTTTCCGCCTACATCGAAAAGATCAGTTACAACGCAGCATCCGTTGCCTTTGTCCCAATTTCTGGTTGGCAAGGAGACTAAATTTTTGAGCCATCTGACAGTCTTCCATGATGCAATGGGTGGGCCATTGAGCGCAAAGAAGGCAAGGCTGACGGCAAGACCTCCTTGAAGCTCTTGATGCCATCCAGCCACCCATCTGCCCAACTGAAAACCCCTTCAGGAGAGTTTAAATCGATAATGGCCGTCACTTGTCTCTTGGAACCGATCTGAGACTTTTCAACCACTTTCAGAGAATGCATTGTTTTCATTTTCAGAGTACTTCCATTTATCCACCGAATAGGAATAGGACCTAAAGTCTTAACCAATGTGGTATGCTAAAACTATCGAATTCATCTTTTTCTTCTATCTTACGGTTGACGTTTGTCATCAAGTCGGTCAACTTCAAGGACCTACCTACTGCTGGTGGCAAACTCACCACGGCCGCTGAGAAGATTGGTAAGAAGAAGAGAATGGCCATTCCCTGCTGACGCGTTCCGCGTAAATCCCTGTGGCGTCTAGCCGAGTGCATATGGCTATTATTTTACTGCTGTCATAGAAAGAAAGGAGTTTCGCAGAAAAGCTGTGTTGCGGCTTAATTTTATTTATAGCCGCTAGCGAATGTTTCTGTTTTATATTTTGTACTTTCAGCTGTAATTTTTTGCCAAACGCTGGTCGCCAGTTTTTATCGAGTATAACTCAAGCAAATTTATTTCAATCGACCCTGTCTTCTCACTTTTTTAGTTCTCGAAAATGTAATTTTTGCCCAAGGCCAATTCTAAATGTTCAGAAAACAACAAGATAAAGGAGTTTTTAAACGATTTCAACCAATTGACCAACCAGATGACTAAGTGGTTAAGGAGATTGACGTCTTTTGTTTAAGTTTAAAACCATGTAGGTCAAAATAGACATTTCGTTGCTACAGCCATTCGTACTTTGTCACACCCAAAGATCCTTAATAGCTACCTAATATCAACAACTCGCATCTTTTTCGCATAACTTATTAAAATGCCGAATTGAAAATGAATCTCTATGGTTGGTTCTTTACTTTTCGACTATGATAGGTAGCGGTATCGATAATCGAAATAAAATTTCGCTCTGTTGACATTCTCATGACGATTTTTTTATGTCATCTCTTCAATTTGAACTAGCACTAAACTTAATTTATAGGTAGTATTAATGTCAAAGCTGGAAATACCTGCAGAACTCAAGCAGGTAACAGACCGCGAGGTAGCAGAACAAAAAGGATGAATTTCACAGGTTTTTTGGCACTTTTTTCACAGGTTTTGAAAATTTATAGTGGCAACCCTGTATACTTGATAATTTTCTAGGGGGACACTAAAAGTGTCCATTTTTTGGCTGATTTGGACACTTTTGTCCCTAAAAGTTTTGGCAATCCTGGCAGGGAGTAGGCTTCTTACTCTCCAGTAAGGCTAGGAGATCACTAATTGCAGCAACACCCATCTCAGAACGTCCGATCATGATCCGCCTGAAAGGCTCACACGCGAATCTTACAATAATCCAAGTATATGCACCCGACTCTAGCAGAGATGATGAAGAATCCGAAAAATTTTATCTCCAACTTCAGTGTCTAGTGGACTCCGTACCAAAAAAAGATAGAGTCTTTGTCATCGGGGACTTCAACGCCATTGTCGGTGACGACCCATCTGGCAACGAGGACGTGATGGGCAAATTTGACCATGGCCAGCTGAACAAGAGAGGTGAGCGCCTAATGGAATTTTGCCAAGATAGTGATCTTGTTATCACTAACACATTCCTCAAACACAGAGCCCGACGTAAAACAACCCGGACATCCCCAGATAGAAGGACTCAGAATCTAATAGATTTTATCCTCGTATCTAGACGCTGGAAATCTTCCATCACAAACGCAGTCACTTTGGCTGGCGGCGACTTCGATAGCAACCACTCGCTTGTTATGACTTTCTTTAAAATGCGTCTAAAAGCAGCCGCGAAACTCTCCAGAAAGCCTCCCAGATTCAGAGTAGACCTCTTAAAAGACCAAACTACTCGACAAAATTACACCGCTACTCTTTCCGAAAGAATTTCTGAGTTCCTCTCTACATCCCCGCTAACTCTATCAAAAGATGACATCGACAATCTTGTGAAGAGTAGCTTGCAGGTTATATGCGATGTCGCCCAGTCGACCCTGGGAGTCCAAAAGGCGGACCAAAAACCTTGGATCACAGATGAGATAATCTCATTATGTGAGGGAAAACGCACCCACACTAACAAACTAGATAGAGAATGTTGGGATGTGTACAAACGATTGAAACGTATGGTAGAGAAGGCCGTTCGCTATGCTCACCACTCCTATATAAGGGAACAATGTGAGTAATGCAAAATGACATTCAAGAAAGGTGACTCTCACTTCATGTACAGGCGAGTGAGGGAACTAGCCAAAAAAAGGGACTGAAAGCCTGTACCCTCCTTGATGAAGATGGTAACCAGATCCAAACTACAGACGGGATCCGAACCAGATGGAAAGAACACTTTGAGAGCAAATTAAACTCAACGATCCTCCCAGACCCATCAGGGCTTAACAGCTTCCCCGCAATCACCGCAGACCCAAGCCCACTTCGATCTGAGATAGAATCGGCTATCAAGGGTTTAAGGACAAACAAAGCTACAGGCCCAGATGGAATCCAACCGGAATTACTAAAAGTAAATTGCGATCCCTTTGTTGACCTATACCTAAAAATTGCTACTGCTGCTTGGGAAGAAGGTCACTTCCCCTCAGCATGGTGTGAAGCCATGATAGTTCCAATCCATAAGAAAGGCTCAAAAGCAATCTTTGATAACTACAGGCCTATAAGCCTTACGAGCCACGCCACTAAAATACTCAATAGAGTAATGCCGGAGCGTATAAGAGCTATATTTTCAACTGTGATTCCTGAATATCAGGCCGGTTTTAACCCAAATAGGTCAACGATTGATCAGATATTTACGGTACGTCAGATTATGGAAATCTATCTTGAACTTGGACGTAGTATTTTCCGCCTATTCATTGACTTAAAGCTGGCTATCGACCTCATATTGAGAGAAGGTCTATGGCAATTTATTCTCCATTTTGGTATACCACAGAACCTAGCATCGTTGATCAGAGATATTCACTCAAAATCCAGAAGCCGCATCATGACGGAAGGAGGCCTTTCCGATAGCTATGAAACATCGACTGGTGTGCTGCAGGGTTGCTTGCTTTCACCGGAACTGTTTAACCTGTTCCTTACCGCTGTCTTCTCACTCCTTGACAACTCGTCAGGTGTCCACATTGGGGGAATATCGATTGATAAATTAGCTTATGCAGACGACATAGACCAAGTAGCTGAGAACCTTGGGGATCTTCAGTCCCAGGCCGACAACATCCAATCAACGACCAGCTCCTTTGGAATGTTCATCAATTCCTCAAAGACGAAAGCCATGCTCTGCTCGCGAAAGTCGGAAAACCAAGATACCTTAAACCTCCAGCTCGGTGGTGACAACATGAAAATGGGTCGAAGATTTCACCTATCTTGGTAGCCTTATAACGTCCGATAACAACCACTCGAAAGATATTAAGAGGCGCCTGGCGCTTGCAAACTCTAGCTTTATAGCCTTGATGCCGATCTGGAGGAACAAAAATTTGTCGACACTGCTGAAAACAAGACTCTTTAACAAACTGATTATTCCCATTGCCATGTACGCCTGTGAATCATGGACCCTCAAAACAGATGACCAACGTCGCCTAGCCGCATTTGAAACAAAGTCACTCCGCCGTATTGCTGGCATTATGTACCTGGACAGGATCTCTAATATTAGGTTGTTTGAAAGCCTCAAGATCAAACACACTATACTTGATAAAATAAAACTGCAACAACTTAGGTGGCTAAGCCACATCCAGTGTATGGAACATTCCCATCTTCCAAAAATAGCCTTCCACGGTCGCGTGCATGGTTCTTGCCCAATAGGTTGGCCCCCGAAGAGATGAAAAGACAGCTTCTCTACGTTCAAACTGTTGCAACTTCTACACCTGTCTGAAGATTGATGCCAATACAGACGCCATATCAATTACATAGTAAATGAAGAGGCTCCAAAACGACCTTTGAAGACGGATGAGACTTAGGTCAAGTAAGTCAAGTAAATTTCCCAAAATCTAGTAAAAAGTTTATAGTAAAGAAAACTTTTATTATTTTCCATGAATTCAGGGAAAAAAATTATCGTAAACATATGACAATTTACAATTTTTGCTTGTCTGCTTTACAATTTACAATTTTGCTTGTCTGTCTCAGAGACAGACAAGCAGTCACCTATTTTCATAAACAGACACTTCACTTCCGGCGTCTAAAGGTTGACAAAATCAGCTTTCTATGTGTTAAATCTTACCAACTAAAAATGTAGCTATAATGACACTTGAGAATCCATTGGAATCAAAACAAAAGCCAACCACCCAAGGTGATTAGGTGAATCTCTTCAGTTTGAAAATTTTTATTGAGAAAAAAGGAGCATGTTGAGTTGCGTACATATATATATATGTATATATGTATATATATATCTATATATATATATATATATATATATATATATATATATATATATATATATATATATATATATATATATATAATGTTACATTTCTACTTACTTTTAATTTCTCTCAACATGCTCCTTTTTTTCTCAATAAAAATTTTAAAACTGAGGAGATTCACCTAATCACCTTGGGTGGTTGGCTTTTGTTTTGATTCCAATGGATTCCCAAGTGATCAAGTGATCAAATAGGGATCAATTCCAATCAGATCAAATATCTGATCAATCGTTGACCTGTTTGGGCAGAAACCGGCCTGATATTCTGGAATCACAGTTGAAGATATAGCTCTTATACGCTCCAGCATTACTCTAGTGAATATTTTAGCGGCGTGGCTCGTAAGGCTTATAGGCCTGTAGTTATCACAGATTGCTTTCGAGCCTTTCTTATGGATTGGAACTATCGTGGCTTCACACCATGAGGAGGGGAAGTGACCTTCTTCCCAAGCAGCAGTAGCAATTTTTAGGCATAGGTGAACAAGGGGATCGCAGTTTACTTTTAGTAATTCCGGTTGGATTCCATCTGGGCCTGCAGCTTTGTTTGTCCTTAAACCCTTGATAGCCGATTCTATCTCAGATCGAAGTGGGAGTGGGCTTGGGTCTGCGGTGATTGCGGGGAAGCTGTTAAGCCCTGATGGGTCTGGGAGGATCGTTGAGTTTAATTTGCTCTCAAGGTGTTCTTTCCATCTGGTTCGGATCCCGTCTGTAGTTTGGATCTGGTTACCATCTTCATCAAGGAGGGTACAGGCTTTCAGTCCCTTTTTTTGGCTAGTTCCCTCACTTGCCTGTACATGAAGTGAGAGTCACCTTTCTTGAATGCCATTTCGCATTGCTCACATTGTTCCCTTATATAGGAGCGGTGAGCACGGCGAGTGGCTTTCTCTACCACACGTTTCAATCGTTTGTACATATCCCGACTTTCTCTATCTAGTTTGTTAGTGTGGTTGCGTTTTTCCTCACATAATGAGATTATCTCATCCGTGATCCAAGGTTTTTGGTTCGCCTTTTGGACTCCCAGGGTAGACTGGGCGACATCGCATATAACCTGCGAGCTACTCTTCACAAGATTGTCGATGTCATCTTTTGATAGAGTTAGCGGGGATGTAGAGAGGAGTTCAGAAATTCTTTCGGAAAGAGTAGCGGTGTAATTTTGTCGAGTAGTTTGGTCTTTTAAGAGGTCTACTCTGAATCTGGGAGGCTTTCTGGAGAGTTTCGCGGCCGCTTTTAGACGCATTTTAAAGGAAGTAATAACAAGCGAGTGGTCGCTATCGAGGTCGCCGCCAGCCAAAGTGACTGTGTTTGTGATGGAAGATTTCCAGCGTCTAGATACGAGGATATAATCTATTAGATTCTGAGTCCTTCCCTCTGGGGATGTCCAGGTTGTTTTACGTCGGGCTCTGTGTTTGAAGAATGTGTTAGTGATAAAAAGATCACTATCTCGGCAAAATTCCATTAGGCGCTCACCTCTCTTGTTCAGCTGTCCATGGCCAAATTTGCCCATCACGTCCTCGTCGCCGGATGGGTCGTCACCGACAATGGCGTTGAAGTCCCCGATGACAAAGACTCTATCTTTTTTTGGTACGGAGTCCACTAGACACTGATGATGGAGATAAAAGTTTTCGGATTCTTCATCATCTCTGCTTGAGTCGGGTGCATATACTTGGATGATTGTAAGATTCGCTGGTGAGCCTTTCAGGCGGATCATGATCAGACGTTCTGAGATGGGTGTTGTTGCGATTAGTGATCTCCTAGCCTTACTGGAGAGTAAGAAGCCTACTCCCTGCCAGGATTGCCAAAACTTTTAGGGACAAAAGTGTCCAAATCAGCCAAAAATGGACACTTTTAGTGACCCTCTAGAAAATTATCAAGTATACAGAGTTGCCACTATAAATTTTCAAAACCTGTGAAAAAGGTGCCAAAAAACCTGTGAAATTCATCCTTTTTGTTCTGCTACCTCGCGGTCTGTTACCTGCTTGAGTTCTGCAGGTATTTCCAGCTTTGACATTAATACTACCAATAAATTAAGTTCAGTGCTAGTTCAACTTGAAGAGATGGCATAAAAAAAATCGTCATGAGAATGTCAACAGAGCGATATTTTATATCGATTATCGATACCGCTCCCTATCTTAGTCGAAAAGTAAAGAACCAATCATAGAGATTCATTTTCACTTTGGCATTTTCATAAGTTATGCGAAAAAGATGCGAGTCGTTGATATTGGGTAGCTATTAAGGATCTTTGGGTGTGAAAAGGTCCGAACGGCTGTAGCAATGAAATGTCTATTTTTACCTACATGGTTTCAAAGTTAAACAAAAGACGTCGATCACCTTAACCACTTAGCCATCTGGTTGGTCAGGTGGTTGAAATTGCTTAAAAACTCCTTGATCTTGTCGATTTCTTAACATTTAGAAGTAGCCTTGGGCAAAATATACATTTTCGAGAACTAAAAAAGTGAGAAGACAAGGTCGATTGAAATAAATTCGCTTGAGTTATACTCGATAAAAACTGGCGACCAGCGTCTGGCAAAAAATTACAGCTGAAAGTATAAAATATAAAACAGAAACATTCGCTAGCGGCTATAAATAAAATTAAGCCGCAACACAGCTTTTCTGCGAAACTCCTTTCTTTCTATGACAGCAGTATAATAATAGCCATATGCACACGGCTATACGCCACAGGGATTTACGCGGAACGCGTCAGCAGGGAATGGTCATTCCCTTCTTCTTACCAGCGTTCTCAGCGGCCTTGGTGACTTTGCCACCAGCAGTAGGTACGTCCTTGAAGTTGACCGACTTGATGGCAAACGTCAACCGTAAGATAGAAGAAAAAGATGAATTCGATAGTTTTAGCAAACCTCATTGGTTAAGACTTTAGGTCCTATTCCTATTCGGTGGATAAATGGAAGTACTCTGAAAATGGAAACAGTACATTCTCTGAAAGTGGTTGAAAAGTCTCAGATCGGTTCCAAGAGACAAGCGACGGCCATTATCGATTTAAACTCACCTGAAGGGGTTTTCGGTTGGGCGGATGGGTGGCTGGATGGCATCAAGAGCTTCAAGGAGGTCTTGCCGTCAGCCTTGCCTTCTTTGCACTCAATGGCCAACCCATTGTACCATCGAAGTCTGTCAGATGGCTCCAACATGTAGTCTCCGTGCCAATCAGAAATTGGGACGAAGGCAACAGATGCTGGGTTGTAACCGATTTTCTTGATGTAGGCGGAAACTTCTTTCTTGATTTCCTCGAAACGAGCCTTGGAGAAGATGTTCCACGAAGAAAATTTTTTGAATTCAAAATCTCATTTCAGGATTGAGATGTGGAAAACGTAGTTGGAAATGAAGATATGCTTTCTTTGCGAAAAAAATTAACTAATAGAATACAAAAAAAGGAGGAGGGGAATCAAAGAAAAACAAGAGAAAGAAAATAAAAGAGTAAGATCAGATTTAATAGAAAGAGTATTAGAAACAAAGAGTAACATTAAGAAATAAGAAAATAGAAGAGTAACATCAGAGCAAACATTTCGATTATTCAAGCTGGAGACAATTATAATTCTCTCCCTGACTCACTAGTCTAAGCTGACACAATTAATAGCAACAGAAATGGACTTGATTGATTTGGAAAGGTCTGTTGACAAAAAAGGCTTTAAATGGTTTTCTCGCAACTCCAGGGCCGGATTTATGTTCTTCCTTTTCCAGTATAAAGTATAAATTAGTGTTCCCCTGTGTAAGAAGTTATTTCATCCAAATGTTAATGTATTCATAAGAATGAGATTAATGTGTTTATTAGAAAAAGATCCACGACCTGAAAAAATATCATTTAACTGCCAATCTGAGATCACCAGCTCGTACAACGCCAACCAAAATAAAGCAGAACGGATTTCCAAAAATTGCCCTGGCCTGTGTCCCGTCACAGTCACGGTCAAATATTAAAATAACTAAAACAATAGAAAAAGATGTTCCGAATTCTGATTTTCTTTTCCCTTCATTTTCAACACTAAATGCTGAAAACTTAAACGTAAATAAAATGGCAGAGTTAAAGAAAATCGTTGATTTCCCAACGACAAAAAGTGATACTCTATTAGATCTGATTTGCAGAAATTTAAGTAATGTTTATAATGAACCCCGAGAACCACCTCCCCTGGTGGTAGCTACCATTATATGGTGCATTTAACACCTCTACCTTCATTTAAGATTAACTATATTATTGAAACTGTAAATTATCGTCCCCGTCTAGATAAAGGAATTTTTGATTTTGGCAATTGGATTTCTTCTGAATCTTGGGCTGATGTAATCCTTAATACATTTAGTCATAAAAGATAAGCTCCATAGTAAATATCAAGAATGCTTTCCTGAGAAGACATTCAAACGTTGTAATACGGATCGACCTTACATTATGCAAGAAATGAAAGATTTAGTTAGACATAAGATTCAGCTTCCCTCTAATGATTTAGCATAAGGATAAGACGCTTAGGATTTAGTCAGTCAAATGGATAGGGTTAGGATTCATCCTCTATTTGCTTGCCCATATCGTCATCCTTGCAGTACCACTTCAAAAAGTTGTTCAATAATATAGGCAGAATCTGCCACTGGTCAACCGACGCAGCGCTACGAGTAACCAGCTGCTTTACATGCATGAGGGAATGCACAGTTTTCACTTTCAGCCGATTTCGCAACTTAGTTTTAATGTTTGTTAATTGAGAAAATTGTCTTTCGGCACCAGCACTTGAGTGAGGTAACGCGCATAAGTTCAACATAAAGTTTGCTAGTTGAACGAATTTGGGAGTGCCGTCAGGATTTTGCACATTTAACACGAGCAAAAGTAAGATGGAGAGAACACTAGCTCTTCACCACCAGACTTCAGGATCATTTCTTCTTCGTAATCTGGCAAGACCAACCACTGGTCTTCAAAAGTGTCTCTAGCAGACTCTATCTCGCTCTGACTTTTCCCCAGAAGTTTACTGTATCTGCTGGTCAAAGGAGTTATCGTTTCAACAGTTCCACTCACGACAACTTTCGGGTCTAAGCACTTGAGCGCTTGTAACGTCTTATCTTTATGATTGACCCGCTTTTTCAATTGCTTCACCAGTTCAACGTAGAATCCCAAGCTGGTCAGCTTAAACTGTTCGACAGCTTTCTCGGACACTCTTTCTTTGTTCAGGTAAGCTTCTGTGTTGGGACCAGACAAAATATGTTTCACATTTTTGTAGTTTCGGGGCTCAAGGGGCACTTCAAAAGCATCACTTCGGTTCAAAAGTTCTTGTTTCACGAAGCATCTCATGATCCTTTTCAGTGCCGATCTAAAGCTTGTTATCAAAGTGTGGATCATTGTGTCCTTAGACAGGAACTGTACGTTCAAGCTATTAACCTTACTGTTGGAACCCTTGGTCCCAGTTTTGTCAGATAAATGTCCCTCCCAGATTCATTTCTTTCGGCCCCTTAATTATTTTCCTTCCTTATTAATTTTCCTATTATTTTTGACGCCATTTTGGGTCCTCTTAACTGCGTACGTGTTTAATAGACCACGAGGGAGACATTGCACAGTTAGGGAGATTGGCCAGTACATTAGTAAGTTCAAGGATTGGCTGGAAAGATTCTTCACCACCCCTAGTAACACCCGACGCGTGCTGCGGCTAGCTGGCAGAGAGGAAAAGTCCATTTTTAGTTAGTTCATTTTATAACGCGTGACTGTGAATATAGTAAGAATTTTTCTATGTACTCTTTTTAACTTTTCAGCTTAGGTCGGAACTAAAGGGTTAATTAGAAGATCTTATCGGTAAACTTTGGCTTTAAATGTGGCCATAGACCATCCGATCACGTTAGTATAAAGGAACTGTTGGAGTAACCGCGGAAATCCCACTAATTTTGGGCCAAAGAGGGATCGTCCTCCTCCAGTAAGTGGCATAACAACTCTTTGCGTCATTTTTGCCTTTAAAAGTGGTGACCCCGCACAATAATCCTCCAATAAGTGGTGGCAGCGAGTTAAGGTCCTATCATTAAATCTGATAATAAAAGAATTCAGCGCTTTCGAAGAGACAAGGTAATTTAGCCTACAAAAGTAGCCTATTGTAGTTACAGAGGCTATATATAAGAATCGTAAGGAGAAAATTTTTGTCTGAGCTGTTCCTAGTCGGATAATAATAGGAACAAAATTTAATAATCAATAAATCACGCGAAGAATTAACTTGTGAGACAAGGGAGGCTGAGCCAACCACAGATAATCGACAAATTAAAAGAAATAATTTTTCACCAAAGGATAAAAAGAGACATTGATAAAAGAGTTTTCATTGGAATAAAAGACGTTAAATAAACCTTAAAATAATGGCGGACAAACGAAGAGTTCAGATAAGATCTACCGCGGTAAAACAAAAATCGGATTCAGACACACATTTATATGCGACTCCTGCTGGAAATACCCTAAGAAAAGCACCATCAGATAGAACCATATATCACTCAACAGATGAAATAGACGTTTCGGAGACATGTGAAGAGGATATCTTCAAAACAAAATCAGTAATAGAGGGATCCCCGGTACGAACCAGAGAAGAAGAGAAAAGTCTAAAACAAGGGCAGAAAGAATTACTCGCAGATAGAGAAATCTAAACAAAAGAAACAGTGGCAATAATGCACGGGGAAATATTATTACATGAAAGAATGGGTATAACAAAACAAACTTACTCTTCAGAGAAGGTACAAAAAGTAGGGAAGTTGGGGGGAGAAGAGAATATTATACAACGAGTAGACTCAGAAACTGAGTTAAGAGAATATAATAACAATGAGATTCAAAGTAGGCCAAGTAGCAGAAGAAGTGGAAGTTAAATTTCCGGCAGGAGTTCACGAAAAAGCACTAAAATAGATATGACACAACGACTTTTAAATTACATAGAGAATGAAAGATTAGCCAGATTACGAAAAGATGAAGAAGATAGAGAACAAAGAGAAAGAGATATAATAGCTAGAGAAAAAAGAGGCTGATAGGATATCCAGATAAAAAAAGTAAGAGGCTGATAAGAAATATAGAGATAAAAAGGAAGAGGTGGATAGAATAGCCGGGGAAAAAAAGGAGTAGGCAGACAAAGAGGAGAGGAAACACATAATGGAATTGATTGCAAAGATAAACTCCCAAGAGCCTCAGAATCCGTCTACAATAGAGATAATGCAAGCAGTAAATTTTCAACCAATTAAAGAAAATGAAGATGTACATTTATACATATACAATTTTGAAAAAACGGCAGAATTAAGCGGATTACCGAGAGAAAATTGGGTGACAAGAATACAACCCCTCCTTAACTACAAAACACAACTTGCATATAAAGCATTACCAATGGAATGCTCAAAAGATTTTGAAAGGCTAAAACAAGCCATTTTTGAAAAATTTCAACTCTTCCCCGAGCACTTTCAAAGAAGGTTCAGAAGCGAAAGAAAACGAGACAACGAGACTTATAAAGAACACGGGTACAAATTGAAAGATATGTGTTTAAAATGGCTAGAGATAGAGAACTATACAATATTAGAAGACCCAAAGGAAATAAAAGATAAGATAACGGGAATAGTTAATAAAACAGCGATGAAACAATTCTTAGAAAATACATATCCAAACAAGAGAATATACTTAAAAGAAAGAAACCCAAAAACAATTGAAGAAATGGCCGAATTAGCAGACAGGCACACTCAAATTAAAAGGGAGGCATTCTCACAAAAACCAAGGTTAGGAGGAAATGGTAGAAAAGAATACCCGTACAAAGAAAATAAAAAGAATGCTAGCCAAATATGGCAAACACAAGGATAAGTAACATGCTACCACTGTAACTTAGGCGGCCACTATAGCACCAATTGCCAAAATAAAGACGGTAGAAAAAACGACGAAAAACACGAACAGTATGACGTTCCCCTGTTATAACAGTAATAAACGAGGACATTATGTCTCAGATTGCCGAAGCGCGAAAAAGAGTTACGACAATAATTACAGAACACGTGACGATGGGGCAAGCGGAAGAAAGGACAATCCGAGAAATGATCGATCCCGAGATAATTGGAAAAAGTCTTAAACGTATGAGAACTGCATGGGTTAAAAACCCAGGAATATGCAAACTAGAGCGTTTGCAGAATCACACAAAGTATGTGGCGAACTAAATGGTAAATCGGTAGAAATAGCTATTGATTCCTGCAGCGACCAAACCTATGTACGGGAAGACTTGATAAAGAAAACCAATATAAATCACATAAATATAGTGGCATCGCTGTGCTACTATGGAGAAGAACATAAGTGTCCAACAGCTCAAGTCATAATAGAATAAGCCAATAAACAGTGAAATAAGGTTAAAAAAGAATTAACAGTTGGGTTTGTAAAAACTCTTCCAGGACACGGTTTATTAGGGTGATACTTCGGAAATATCGAAAAATTCCTTGCAATAAAAGCAACCTCCATGATCAAAAGAGTACTCATGGTGACACGTAGTCAAGAAAAAAATAAAATGGAGGCTGTGCCCCCCACTAATGAAAATGGTGATCATAATATACAAAACCCACTTCATTTTAACTACTATATATTCATAAAAAAAAAGGCCCCGAGAAAACATAAACGCAAAAGAAGGGCTGATAAAAAGTAATATACAAATAACAACGTGATATTCTCGACAGTAGAAAAAGAACCAAAAAGGACCGAAGAGGAGCGAACTGAAACTCGGAATAACTTCCAAAAAATTTGCAGAACTACAAATCACCGATAAAGACAGTAAGAAAACAAAAGAAGCACTAACGAATAAAAAAAATCCGCAATCTAAACAATTTTCCAGTAATGGAAATCTACTTTACAAAATAATGGAGACTGGGTAAAATGCTAAAAAACTACAGCTTTTGGTACCACATGAATTAAGGAAAGCGGTAATAAAGTTGGCTCACTCAAGCCCAACGCGGGGACACATGGGATCCCAAAGAACAAGAGATAGAGTCTTGCAGCGTTTTTGGTGGAAAGGTTTAAAAAAGATATTATCAACTTTTGTAAAAGATGCAAAGATTGTCAATTAGTTGTATACAAAAAACCAAATGAAAAAGTTCCAATGAAAAAATGCCCATTTTCGGCAAACCATTTGAGATAATTTCAATGGACATTGTAGGTCCACTTCCGAAGTCTAGCGCGGGAAACAGATTCATCTTAGTTATTAGTGATCTGGCTACGAGATACCCAGAAGCTATCCCAATGCGAACAGTAAAATCACCAAAAGTCGCAGAAGAATTAGCGAAATATGTCTCGTGTCACGGAATCCCACTGGAAATTTTAACAGACAATAGAACCAATTTTATATGAACATAAATCCGAAAATTGTACGAAATTATCTGTATTAAACAGGTATTAACTATTCCGTTTCGTCCTCACACAAATAGAGTAACAGAAAGATTTAACAGAACCCTAATTAGTATGTTGAGACGTTTTGTAAGAGATGACGTAAAACAATGGGACAAAATGCTTCCTTATGCCCTTTTTGCATACAGAGAAACTCCACACCAAGCTACAGGGCTCTTGCCATTTGAATTACTATATGGAACAATCCCAAGGAGGGTGTTAGAAATTTTAAATTAATCATTTGAGAATGATGTTAAAAATGAAGACACATGGAGAACACACTTTATATGACTAAGAGAAATAAGGCATAAATCACATTAAAGTGATAAAAAAGCACAGGTTACTTATGCACACCTACCTAAAACATTGTACGATATATCAACAAGACTGCGCGAATTGAAGGAAGGGGAGGACGTCCTCATTTTATTACCGGACGGAAATAATAAATTGGAAGTGAGATGGAAGGGACCGTTTAAGGTAAAAAAGAAAATGAATGATGTAAATTATATGATAGAATTAGATGGAGCGAGAAAAAAGGAAGAAGTTTACCATTGAATTTACTAAGGAAATTTAAGAAGTAAAATTATAAGTACCACCTCAAGTATCTGCACCCGCACGTTCACATAAGTTGGAACAAAGACCAGTCAGCTTCCCTTTAAAATTTCGATAAACTTGACACTTAATACATTACGCTCCCAGAAATATTAATTGCTTAGTACTAAAAAGAGAATATAACTTAAAATAAAATACAATTCCACACTTGTGAAAATTTAGTATAATATTGCGGCTCAGAAATACTATTGCCTTCATTCCAGTATTTAACTCCATCTCTAATAAATGAAAGACAAAAATCATACACTATCTTTACTGCCTCCCGTACGCGCAAAGAACAGAAAAGAAAAAAGAAATTGACCGACTGCTCGAGTTAGGGATGATAGAACCATCAAAGTCAGAATTTGCAGCACCAGTCGTATTAGTCCCGAAGAAAGATGGCTCCATTAGATTTTGCGAAGACTACAGAAAACTGAATAATATTTCCGAATCAGACGCTTACCCAATACCAAGAATGGATGAAATTCTAGAGTCAGATGGCTCCACAAAACTTATATCAATTTTAGACTTGAGAAGGGTATATTGGCAAGTAAAAATAGACCCCAATGATTCAGCCAAAACTGTCTTTATTACTACATCTGGGTTGTATCAATTTAGGTTGATGCACCAGCAAGATTCCAAAGGCTAGTAGATTTTATTTTAAATTCCTTACCCTATACAAGGGCCTACTTGGATGATATTATAGTATTTTCGAACTCGTTCAATGAAGATCTAATCCAAATGGAACCAGTATTAACTAAGCAGAGGAGAGCAGGATTAACTTTGATTCTAGAAAAATCTAAATTAGTGCGATAACAAATAGAATACCTGAGACACGAAATAAGAAACGGTGTAATAGCCCCATTAGGAAAAAAAATAGAAAAAACTAGAAACGTGGCAGTATAGACCACAAAGAAAAAAGTTTGCTCATTTTTGGGGTTGGCAGGATATTATAAAAACGTCATAAAAAATTTTGCAGCAATTGCTACGCCTTTGACAGAGTAAACAAGAAAGGGGTCGTAAGACCCTATCACATGGCCATGAATTGAACTTAATCCATTTGATACACTGAAAGATGCTCTTTGTGGCGAAAGGATACTCAGAGATCCAGATTTTTTCTTACCATTTGTGCTACAAACTGACAGTTCAGATTATGAATTAGGGGCAGTTCTATCCCAAAATTTTGAAGATGGGAAACATCCAATCACATTTATATCCAGGGAACTATCAAAATTAAAATTAGATTATATCACAATTGGAAAAGAATGCCTTGAGATAACTTTGGAGGTAAAAAAACGGGACTACTATTTATATGTGCGAAAATTTACAATAGTGACAGAGCACACCAAATAAACATGGCTTAAAATACTGAAGACAGTAAATGAATATCATCATGGTAGGCCCTGTGCCTACAGGGATACGACTTCGAAATAAAATCAAGACCAGGGGTAGATAATGGGAACGCTGACGGCATGTCCCGATTGGAATAAAGAGATATATAAATAATAGGAAGGAAAATAAAATGTTGGATGGGCTGTGCCTTGAAAACATAGACAATAAGAGGGAAAAAGAGGTCAAAGACCCATGGGGAATAAAACAAGATGGTTACAAAATAGAGAGCAATGACCTACAACGGGTTGGGGGAAAGTTGGGAGATATTGAATGTCGAGTCGGACTGAGAAAAATTTGGAAATGAATCTGAAATTAGTATTATCAATTCAAAAGATATGTCGATCCTTTATGAGGGGGAGGAATCCCTTGGGAAAGATCCCCTGCGGGAAGTCGCAAAAGATAGCCATTTTCCTCAATGCACAACTGGCGGACAAGTTTTGATCCCTTTACCGAGATTTTGCCGACAATTACCGACAATTATTTTCGGCAAATTTTATTCAGTGGGAGATGTATCCAAATTTCATTTTCAATTAGCATCAACGTATATTCTTCAGTTAATTATCCCAGGGGAGGGAAACCAGAAAAAAGCGGTTCATGGTTCGCTCAGATTTTTACATTTTCCTGAACCCTTATCGTTTTCACAGGCCTGTGTATTTTCGGCCTTAGACTATTTGAAATTATGCCAAGGGGCAATTTGCTTTTTTATTGAGATTTGGGTTTGTTTCCACAGATGGAAATTAAAAGGCTAGTGCAGCCAATTTTTCACGATGGCTGGCATCATCACATGTGCCAGAAATTGATTCTCTACTCCTCTCAAATGTAAATTCGTAAGAGCAAGAAATTTTTTTTTGATTGTGCTGTGCATAATGAATTCCTACGAGTCCCGAAGACGACATCCTACAATTATTTCCAACGGAGGAGGAAGAGAGGCTGCTGAAAGATGAGGAAAACTTCATAGCACCCCATACTACTCGGCAGGGCAGAAACCCTCGCACGGCAGGAGCTCTCAGGAAGAAATGAACCTGGAAGACCAGAAGAAGATAAAAAGGAAATTTAGTGTTTATTTTAATTTGATATTGTGTTTGAATTTCCAGCCAATCCAACGGGAATGTGGGTCATTTATCTTAGGAGGGAGGTGTTGGAACCCTTGGTCCCAGTTTTGTCAGATAAATGTCCCTCCCAGATTCATTTCTTTCGGCCCCTTAATTATTTTCCTTCCTCCATGAAATTTAATATTAATTTTCCTATTATTTTTTTACGCCATTTTGGGTCCTCTTAACTGCGTACGTGTTTAATAGACCACGAGGGAGAAATTGCGCAGTTAGGGAGATTGGCCAGTAGATTAGTAAGTTCAAGAATTGGCTGGAAAGATTCTTTACCACCCCTAGTAACCCCCGACACGAGCAGTGGCTAGCGGGCAGAGAGGAAAAGTCCATTTTTTAGTGGGTTCATTTTATACCGCGTGATTGTGAATACAGTAAGAATTTTACTATGTACTCTTTTTAACTTTTCAGCTTAGGTCGGAACTAAAGGGTTAATTAGAAGATCTTATCGGTAAACTTTGGCTTTAAATGTGGCCAGAGACCACCCGATCACTTTGGCATAAAGGAACCGTTGAAGTAGCCGCGGATACCCGACTAATTTGGGGCCAAAGAGGGATCGTCCCCCTCCAATAAGTGGCATAACAACTCTTTGCGCCATTTTTGCCTTACGAAGTGGTGACCCCGCATAATAAACCTCCAATACTTACCAAGCACGAGAGCTAGAAAGTACAGATATGCCTTCATTGTTGGTTCTTTCATATAGGCTAGAATCTTAGATGCCTTATATTTTGAACCTGTAATCAGTAAGATACTATTTAATTAATTTTATAAACTCAAAATAAGCAAACTTTAATAAATGCCTGAAGTGAAAAACAAAACAAATTTCAATTTAAGTGAAATTTGGGGGTTTTCAGGATATTTTGTTAACCAAGAGGTGCAGTTAAATTGACGTGGAAATGACGTAAGAACCCAAAATTGTGGTTAGAAAAGAAACTATAAAAAGTTTGAGAAATCAGTGCCAGGAGGAACTTTCGGGCTGCCTAAACCAAGATAGAGTTGCAGGTAAATATATAGAGGAAAATGAAAAAGTTTGTGATGGGAATATTGGTTATGAGGGAATATTTGTTTTGCGTGTAAGAATTAACAAAAGCACCTAAAGGACATAAAACTAATGAGGCTTCAGGTGCTAATAGGATAGTAAATGAGTGTCTAAAATATGGTAGCTCTGAGGCCGAAAACAAATTACTGAAGATTATGAATATGATTTTTTAAAAGAATTAAGCACCAATTGATTTTAGAAAAACCCTAATTAAGCCACTTTTAAAGAAAGGTGATAAAAGTGAGTGTGGTAATTATCGAGGCATTAGTCTGGTCTCTGTAAGTAACAAATTACTTAGTAATATTATACTTTTTAGACTGACAGATGCCGTAGACAAAATTTAAGAGAAGAACAGTGCGGTTTTAGAAAAGTTAGAGGATGCGTCGACCAAATTTTCACTCTTAGGTTAATAATTGAAAAGTGCCTGAGTTGTCAAACACCTTTGGTCCTTAGTTTTATAGATTATGAGCAAGCGTTAAATTCTGTTGTTAGAAGAGTAATATAGCAAAGGTTTCATCCTTGTATTGTATACCAGACAAATATATTAAAGTGATTAGTGCTATGTATGATAATAACACGGCTGCAGTCAAGGTAGGAAATGAGGTTAGCAGCTAGTTTTGTATTAAATCAGATATTGAGCAGGGATGTGTTCTATCTCCCTTTATATTGATTATTTTGATGGATCTTGTATTAAGAGGTCACATGAAAGGCAATGGGAGACCACGGAATCAAATGGGGAGGAAAAAGTCTCCTGGACTTAGATTATGCTGATGATTAAGCATCCTAGAGGAAAGTTTGAGCAAAATGAATTAACTTTAGAGGTTTTGCGAGTTCAGCGTGATAGAATAGGTTTGAAAATTAATGTTAAGAAGACTAAGTCACTAAGGCGAGGAATAAGTGAATATGAAAAGGTGACGTTGGGTGATGAAAAGATTGTTCAAGTAGGCAGCTTCACTTACCTTGGTAGTATTATTAGTAAAGATGGTGGGAGCAGTGAAGATGTTAAAAGTAGAATAGTCAAGGCTCAGAGTGTTTATTCACAATTAAAAAAAGTTTTTCAAGAATAGGAAGATAAGTCTGCAAGCCAAGATTAGAATATTAGAAGCTACACTGATGACAGTAGTCAAATATAGCTCTGAAGCATGGGCGGTTCGAAAAGCGGATGAAGATTTGCTAGATGTATTCCAGAGATTTTGCTTAAGGATTGTTCTGGGTACCCGGATGACTGACCGTATTTCAAACAATAGGTTGTACGAGAAATGTGGTTCAATACCGCTCTCTAGGGATATAATGAAAGAAAGGTTGAGATGGCTAGGGCCAGTAGCGGATCCAGGGGGGGGGGGGGGGGGGGGAGATCGCCCCCCCCCTTATTTGGGCAAAAAGCTCTATCATTAGATTTTCTGTGACTTGATTGCGATATCAACGCTTGGATCAACGCATCTTTGAAAAGGATCGGACGACACTTGGTCTGTCTGCCTTAAGTCTTTAGGGAATTGTCTAGAGTGTTTGGTGTCACCCGAATTTACAAGGCATTTTGTAGCTTGTCATCTCGTAAATCGTTGAAGCTTCAGAAAGTGTGCGTTTCAAAACCTGTTTCTTATTCAATAACTAAGCAAAAATCTTGAACTGACTCCAATAACACATACGCCTTAGGGTTAATCACGATTCTAGAAGGGTTTGAAAAGTATAAAATTTTTGGATAATATGAACAAGTTATGATGTCGAAGTGAATGCTGATAACTTTCGGTAACTTCTTTGGTTCGGAAGATAAAGCCAGGTAAGTGGATGCCGTAATTAAAGATAGAAATAATGAGAGTTACAGTGTTAGTAGTGATTCCAGGGCTTTGACTAATAGTGAGATAGTGCATGATTCGTTAGCATCAATCGAAGAGTGTAGCCCCAAGCCTAATAAAAACATCGAAAATATAAGCACTTTCTACGAAAATGATGTTGGAGGCTATATCGATAGACTTGAAAAACTGGATGATCGTACGCGATATCAATTGCTTCAGAACCCGTGGATTCCGACGTCTAACTACAGCTTCCCCTATTCAGTTCACAAGAAGCGGGGCAGGGACGAAAAGAGATTTTTCAATCGTACTCGCTTGGAAGAATTTCATTGGCTAGTACTTTCAAATAAGATGAGGGGCTTATTCTGTAAATATTGTGCTTTGTTTAACGTTCGAGGGGTTGGAGGCTCCAATCAATTGCAAAAGTTGGTAAAGAAGCTCCTCGTGACTTTTGCAAAGCTAACTGGAAAAGACGGTGACTTGGTGTCTTATGAAAACAATCAGTATCACCGCGATTCAGTTGACGCAGGCAAACATTTCCTTCTAAAATATGACAACCCTGAAACCAACATTTTAAGCCTTGTAAACGAACAACGTAGCCAACAAGTGCAGAAAAACAAAGATTGAAGCCAATTCTAGAGTCGAGTGTTTTATTGGGTTGACAGAACATGGCTCTTCGGGGCCATAGGGATGATGGAGAATTATTGGCAGAAAAGGACCCATTGACAAACAAAGGGAACTCTCGAAAACTTTTAAGTTGCTATTTAAAAAGCGGTAACATCACTTTAAGATAATATTTGGAAAGACCAGCTTTAACTGCCACTCATATAATCAAAATTCCACAGAATAAAGTAGCTCATAATTTTGTCAAAGGCAGTCTCGGAGAAATTGTTGCACGAATTCGATGTGCCCGGTTCTACAGTGTGGTTGTTGATGAAACAACGGATGTGTCACACAAAGCACAACTGAGTATTGCCCTTTGCTACAATTACAATTGCGCAAGATGTGAAGATTTCGTTGGTTTTTTAGACCTACACGAAACATGTTACTCGGACAGCATTGGAAACTTCGAACCAATCATTAAAGGGAAAACACTTGGAAATTTTGTGTTGGACTTTCTTCGATTTCTTCGGCTAGACTTGGAAAATTGTTCGGGAATAGGCACTAATGAATGTGCTATGATGGTTTCAGAACATTTCGGAGCCGAAAAACACTTTGCAAAGGTACTAGCGAATATCCTGCATTGCCCATGTTTCAGCCATACTCTAAATCTTCCCTTGTCAAAAAATTCTTCTATCCAGAGTGTTAGAAACTCCATCGGAGTAATAAAAGAAATAGTTGCTTTTTTTGGTGCTTCTGCAAAGCGCAATTATGTTTTAATCAGAGTAATGAAAGCACAGCTAACTGGAAACATGTGTGAAACGCGCTGGATCGAAAGGCACGATTCCTTAATGCAGTTTGTGGTAGAGCTCCCTAAGACAGTGGAAACTTTTGAGATCATTAGTGGCTAGGCAAAATCCAAAACTGGAGCCAAAGCAAAACCCAGATTTAATACTGTACGTCCTTCGACCTGATTGTAATCATTTTCTCTCTTAGTAACATATCTGGACTAATTTTATCACTCAGTCGGCTATTTCGGAAGAAGAGCTTAGACCTTGCGTCTGCAGCACGCCATGTTAAGGACCTTCTCACCCAGCTGCAAGTCAAGCGTCGGGAGAGTGAAAGCGAGTTAAAAAAAACATTTGACAAAGTAACTGAAGTAGCAACCGAGCTAGGTTTAGAAATAACAGTCCCAAGGATAGCGAAAAAGCAAACGAATCGGATTAATGTACCATTCAGTTCACACGGGGAATATTATAGACGGTCAGTTTTTATTCCCCTGTTGGACACAATCATTTCGGACTTAGAAAGCCGTTTTTCTTTTGAAACGCTGGGCACTTTCAAGCTCAGTATTTTCTGGCCAATAAATTGTACGGAAACGAACAAACAGCAATTCGCTAATACGATTCATGACTTGTCAGAGCGATACTGGTCAGTAGTGGGTTTCCACCCCCAATCAGTTTGTGAACCTGCCCTGGCCGGAGAAGCCACAAAACGGAAAACTCGGTGGCTTCGTCTGAAAGAAAGCAATGCAGGCACAGGTAGAATACCTGAAACACTAGGAGAACCTTTACAGAAACAGAACTGCGATGCTTATATTTTCCCGAATATTTCAGCGCTCTTGCAAATTCTCATAACCCTACTTGTCAGTGTTGCATCCGTTAAATGAATTTGTTCTACATTGAGAAAACCGAAAACATGGATAAGAAATAAAATGACGGAGGAAAAACTCACTGGACTTGCCCTTCTTCATGTTCACCGTGATATTGACATAAGTGTAGAAAGTGTTATTGATAGATTTGCTAATAGTGGAAATAGGAGGCGAGAATTTGTTATATAATATTGATAGTGTTTCTATAAATGTATTTTTGGGGGTAGCTTTACAGAACCGACAGCTAAATGACGGATAGAAGCAGAGGCATGCAACTTTCAATATCAGTAGGTACGTTAGACTTAATTTCGAATGGGAATTTTTCGCAACGAGTCGCCCCCCCCCTTCCTAAAATCTTGGATCTGCTACTGGCTAGGGCACGCTGTGCGCATGAAGGATGACAGATTGCTGAAGATTGTTCTTTTCGACCAGCCGTCTAGGGCTAAACGGAAAGCAGGTCGTCCTCGTCTGGGGTGGTAGGACATCATATAGAAAGATTTAAAGGAAATGGGAACTTCGTGGGAAGGTGTAAAAAGGGAGGCTTTGAATAGATTGGGATGGAGGAGGAGCGTGCGTAGCTGTGTTGTAAGCCAAATCGTAAGCATCCTAGTTTACCCTGCGCTAGACAGGCTATTCGAAACTTCCGGCGGGCACTGGGTCATGGTGATCAGGAAGGTGGAGGCCCTTGATCGGTAGCCCTCTAAGTACCTGAGACAACAAGCCCGGGGCAAGTTGGAGATAAATGATAGTCCCGAGCTGAGGTTGGGTGAGCGGAATAGCTCTCAAAAACACCATGGACAAGAAAAATCATAACAAACCTTTTTCTGAAGAGGGTTCCTTTGACTGTTTGTGAAAAAATATAACCAGGGATGACCATAATTCCAAAACTCGTCTGGTAGCTGCCTCTAGAGAAAGCCATCGTATTGGCGATCTGCAACAATTTGTAATGTGTAGACTGGAGGAACTCCTGTATCTGGTTGAGCTCTGTGATTCTTTTTGGGCTTCCTGCAACAAAGTTTACAAGATCTTTCATGAAGAGCTCCAATCCGTCCGGAAGAAAATTGGATACATAGCTAGCACACAGCGCAAGTGAATAGATTGTGCATCTAAGGATAAAAAGATGTGGTAATGATTCCTGAAGCAGTGCATCTAGTCCAGCATGAACCCCGGTATTTACAGATGCATTGTCATAGGCAATCCCCATCAAATTGGAGAATGGAACTTCAGTGTCTTTGAGGTAAGTTTTTATTAGCTGTTTCTGTCCCTCACTTGACGCATCAGTCACTTTTACCAGACCTAATAACCCCTCCTTCACTAAAAGAGTTTCAGGATGCTTGTAATTTGCAATCATGACAAGCGTTTGTGCTGAACTCTTGTCTGTTGTCTCGTCGACTATGAGCGAACAATGTTCTGTAGTAAGAAGGTCCGATAAAGTCTGACACTCATGCGGAGCCATAAGGTCATCAATCACTCCCTTTAATTTTGTTCTTTTAAGCTTGACCTGACGAAGAATATTTGAGTCTGGTACAGGCCCCTTTAGAGCCGGTGTTAAGGAGTCGGCTTACTTAAACAGTGTATCCTCAGAAGAAAGCCATGGCACAAGGTGCATTTGGTATATAGAGATGGCATGCCTTTTCTGCAATGCAGACTCAAAAATGGGGTAAATTGGCGTCTGACTTCCTTCGATTTTTATCTTCTATTTGTGGGATTCCCTCTGGCTATGAACAATAATATTGTATTTTGTCCCCGAGTTTTACAGCAGTACTTGCACCATGCACTCTTGCCGTCATGTGGTGATCTTACCACAAAATGTTTCAGCTTTTCATCTTGTTCCAACGAACAAACAAATCTTCGTTTTCTTTGTGCTACTTGTGATTTTTTACGTTTAGAACCAGTACCCGTTTTCAACTTGTCTGCATCACCAACAGTACCGATCACTAGCTCTTCTGGCTCACTTTCAGAACTTCTCAAACCAGTATCAGAAGTATCAGCTACTACTTCAACCTCCCGCTTTCTTCCTTTTATGTTTAGTATCACCGCCTGTTTTATCTGCAATATCAACACTAACAGCCAACAGCTCTTCTGGTGCATTATTACTTTCATCGCTGCTTGACTCAAAATTAAAACCATCACCTATTCCTTCGCCCATAATGCAAAATTTCTTGCTTTTGGTACAATGAACAGTCAGAGGTGTAGCTTTGTTTCGATTATCGCTGACAATATTTAATATGATGGTTATGGGTGTTGCTTCTTCTCTTTGGTCCCCATTATCTCCACTTAGTTTTGTTTTGCATCAGGAAATTTTCTAAGACTTCCACTGGTACTACATCTAGAATCAACAACATCAACTGCTTCAAAGATTTGTGGTATTGTGGTTTGGGGTCTTGTTAAAGTTTTCAAAAAGAAGCCACCAATGCACCTTTGTTTTTTGTTTGAATTTTCACTCATGACACATGAAAACAATTTTCTTTTACACTGACCATATATAGTTAAATCAGCTCCTTTTCTCATATGTCTATTCTGGTCCAATTTTTACAGAAGTACCCTGAAAAATGAGCTGCTTTGGCAAATTCATGATTTACAAGATTACTCATTTTAGTCAGACTGAAAATGGCAATTTTGATGAAAAAAGAAAAAGACAATATAATGAATTACAAAAAACAAAGATATATATATATATATATATATATATATATATATATATATATATATATATATATATATATATATATATATATATATATATATATATATATATATATATATATATATATATATATATATATATATATATATATATATATATATACATACAATTGAGCTATATCACCTAACATTACATTTTTACTTACTTAAATTTCACTCAGCTCCTTTCACGTGAAGAAAATTTCAAACTGAAGGAATTTACCCCGGGTGTGCGACAACTTGGCTTTTGTTTTGATTTCAGACCATAAACAATCAAAAGGTTTCATTTTGTTAACATTTCATTGAGGTTTTTGTATGACGTTCGGAAGCCGGAAGTAAGTTTATGTGAAAAAGGCGACAGCTTGTCTGTTATCTTGACCGTGACGAGTAAAAATCAGGGTTAATAATACCATTTATAGGTGAAAGAATTTTGAAGGCATTTTCAGAAAGTTTGCTTCAGGGAAGAGCAAGCAGCCCAGGAAAATACAATACAGAACTTAAAAAATAAGTACATATAAGTCTTAGCACTCATTTGGTGATCAGTGAAATTTTTTAGTGAAAGTAATTTGTTTTGCGTCACAAATTTGGGAAAATGTCCAAAAAGTGTCCTTTTTTTCAAAAAGCTGCCTTTTTTTACCCAATAATGTCCCGGTGTCCCTCAGATTCCTAGTTCAATTCAAAAATCAGTATTTAATAATTACAGGATATTTTCAAAAACAAAATGCATCAGGAATCTATCATTGTATGCTTTTTGCTTAAAATTGATAAGTATGTGGCATGCAAAAGAGGCCCGGACGACAGAACATATCAGAGTGTGGGCAGGTGCCCGCGCGAACGCAACCCCCCACTACCAAAAATTACGCTGTTTGAAACTCGTCAAACTGTTATTTCATTAGCAGATATTTACTAGATAAATTGATGGCAAAGCATGGTTTCTCAACATTTCAGCGATTGTTCTTTGGGGCTTAGGAGGGAGAAAGGTACCTGGGTTAGGCTACGTATTTAGTACATGCTATGCTTTACCCCCCAGCCTTCCTAATGATCAAATATATAGCCCAAAATTGTTTCTAAACTACTATATATTCATCCTATTTTATTTTATTTCATTAACATTAACCAAACTTGACTTCTTCACGGTGCCCGCATAATGCACAAGTACAAATAACGCTGTAAGGATAACAAATCAATCAATAGTTACTTTTTAATACTAAACAAAAGATTAGTAAATTCAGGTTCAGATTCATACATTTTTATTAACAAAAAAACAACAAAATGGGAAAAAAAGGCGAAAAAACCAACTAATTTGCTTTAAAACACGACCGGTTGGATATCATGCATGCCAATTCAACACACCAAATAAAATGAAAAAAGGGGATAACAATAATAATAACTAGGCTCAGTTTTACACCATCTAAGGGCTTAAGAAATAAACACATGAATAGTTTCCTTCCTATCTCGTACAGGCCCATGGGCCCCTCAAAAAGTCTACTCTCTCTGGTGAAAAATAAATTTCTGCAAAATTTAGGACAGTTCTGCAGCAAGGCATGCTATAGAAACAAGGGCCAGCCCTGACCACACCAAGTCCTTGTACCAAAATATCATACAGAATGCACTTTAATCTTCCACTAGATGAATTCATTCTTCATTGAAAGATTTTAATATATGTAACAAGGACTCAATAGTTAAGCTGTAAGAATTACATACTTCAGACTCCCCGAATGTATCACCGAAGATACAACTCTGAGAGGGTACATCACAGGGTGTTTGTGTTATTCGCATGTATGCTCCAGGCACCTCCTTACTCCGAGACCGTTTTCTCTCGATTCTCAGTCTCCCGTTCCATGGAGAATTGCCTTTTGAGTCTCTTCTCCCTTCACACAGACCCTTGTCTTTGAATAGAGGTCTCGTCCCACACAGAGTATTGTGCCTAGAAACAATATAAGGAACCAAAGACACTAAAATGTTTGATAGTATTGGGCTAGAAACCCATGGAATCCTCAAATGAAAGGATTTGCCTCTATAAGATCTCAAAACTATAAGTATGTTAAAGATTTTATTAATATCTTTCGACCTAAATCCCGTTGCTTTTAATTTCATTCAGAAGCTTCAATTTAGATGCAGCTTTACAAAACTTTTTCACATCAATGAATCAAGTCTCCGGATTATTTTTGAAAATATCAATGCCCCATTTCTTTTTAATATGTAAACATCTTAATCCTTTGAACGCAAGTTTACCTTTTTGAGAAAAGAAAATCAGGGATTTCTCACTCTGTTATCAATATGAAAAGTCGAAACTTATTTCTGAGAACCCAGTGGCCGTTCTACTGATTATGCCAATTATTTTCTCGTTAACAACCAAAGGGGACTTTAGTCATTGCTACTACTACTAACCACTCACAACAGAATCAAGCCCTCTGAGGTAAGAAACAATAACTTCAAAAATTCTTTTCGAATCTTGGTTCAATTTAAATTACAGCAATTAATAGTTGCATACTATTTTCGAAGAAGGTGTAGGAGACTTCAATACTTGTTGGGGATTTTAATTTAATTACGGAAAGTGGTCATTGGCTTTTTCACCATTGAATTTCGTAAATTATAAACAAAATTTCTTTTTTTCAGATGAAAAAAAAAATTGGTTTCAATAAATTCAAGGGCTAGGAAACTACACGTGTAGTTGCCTCTTAATTCGAGAGACCCATTATGGGTCATTGAGTAAGGTTTATGGACTTTAATTTCCTGTCTAAATGGGTGCGCCGAACCTGAAGATACTACATTACCAAGCCGAGATGTGACAGAAGCGTAGCAAGTCCCAACATCCCTTCAGATTACGAAAATCAGTAGATAATTCTGGGCCCCATGTAGGGACCATATCAGATATTAAGCTGATAAGAACAGATACTACATTTTGAACTTAGCCAAATGGCTGAGAAGCGATAATTCAACAAGGATTGTCCAAGACTATATAAGAACACGAGTAAGAAAATTTGTCACAAATTTAATTTCGGTTGCAATACACAAATGACATTCAAATAACTTATCACTTTGTCTTTAGATTCTTATAAACAGTATAAACCATCCCCATAATATCAAAGTTTATCGCAAAATTTTCATGGTAAACGGAAAATTTGCCAATCAAGACTTGTAAAAAATTCTCATTCAAAAAGCCAAATTGAGATAAAGATAAAAAAAAAAACAAAAGAAAATTGAACAATTTGAAAATTGTATATTTTGATTTAGCTCAACTTCCCATTGAACACATCCTGATAATTTTAACGCAGTATCCTTAGCCGTTCCTCTGGTATAGCTCTTTTGACAAAACTGAAAGCATGAAATGTCTCTTGTTTAGTTTAAAATCCTTGTAAAAAATACCCTGAAGTTCTGTATTAACTTCTAATTTTAATTTTAAATTTTATATTAAAAATTTCTTTAACGCTACACGTTGGCAAAGCCACGAACATCTTAACGTGGAAAAAAACATTTTCATAAAAAATAAGATTGCATCGATTTGTGACAATCACATCGACAATGTGACAATCTGAGGTCAAAAACAATCATTTCAACAATTCTGTTCAAATCTTGGTTCAATTTAAATTACAGCATTTAATAGTTCCCTACTATTTTCGAAAAAGGTGCATGGGGACTTCAATCCAGGTTGGGGATTTTAATTTAATAATGGCGAATGGTCATTGGCTTTTTCACCATTGAAATTTCGTATATTATAAACAAATTTTCGTTTTTTCAGATGAAAAAAAAAATTATTTTCAATATATTCAAGGGAACTACACGTGTGGTTTCTTTATAATTTGAGAAACGCATTATGAGTCATTGATTAGGGTTCATGGACTTTGATTTCCCCTCGTAAGGGGTGCGCCGATCCCGGAAGTACTGCAATACCGGGGCAACGCGTGAAGGGAGTGGAGCAAGCCCCGACATCCCTCCGATTTCCAAAAATCAGTTTAATATTCTGGGCCCCATGTAGGGACCGTATCCTTAAGGTTTTCAAAAAGAAGTCACCAATGCTCCGTTGTTTTTTGTTTGAATTTTCACTCATGACACCTGAAAACAATTTTCTGTTTACACTGACCATATCCTGAGGTATCGCCCTTTTGACAAAACTGAAAGCATTTTCAGTTTACATGAAAATGTTTCTGTAAACAGAAAACAATTTTCTGTTTACACTGACCATTTCCTGAGGTATCGCCCTTTTGACAAAACTGAAAGTATGAAGTGTCTCTTGTTTACTGCAATACCGGGCCAAGGCGTGAAGGGAGCGGACAGTGTGGCCAGATCGTGAACAAAAAAATAAGCCACAGCCTTTGAAAAACACGCCAAAAATAAGCCAGACAATTTTTTGCCCAAAATTTAACTTTACTTTTAATGGTGTCCAAGTTTTGACGGCCGTTTTATAGAAATATTGAAAAAAACTACGTTTTCTAAAGAGTTAAAGAGGCTGAGTTACAAGGTCGAACCTTAAAACGTACAGGGATTACGAGGCAAAGTTGGGGGGCTGCCGCCCCCAAACCCCCGCTTTCGCAGCCTTTAAATATAAAAAAAATTTCTTTAAACTGAAAGTAAGGAGCGACATTAAAACCTAAAACGAACATAAATTATTCCGTATATGAAAGGGGCTGTGCCCTCCTCAAGCCTCGCTCTTTACGCTAAAGTTTTTATTGTTTAAAAAAAAGTTGTGAGAAAGTCAAACTTTAGCGTAAAGAGCGAGGCGTTGAGGAGGGCACAGCCCCTTTCATATACTGAATAATTTCTGTTCGTTTTAAGTTCGATTAACTCTTTAGAAAACGTAGTTTTTTTCAAATAATTTCTGCACGTTTTTGTACAGTTTATTACTTATCAAGATAAAGCCGGACGAGGATGAAATTTTGCAAGTTTCTTAGTTTGAGCTTGGGCTACAAAATGCGATTACCGCCGTCTCTCTGCGGCCTCTAGGACCTGAAATCGCTTAACATTGTGGTGGGTCGCCTCTTTATAGAGGCACAAGTGTGCCTCCTTGACTCACCACTATTCAGGTCCTTTGATCCTAC